>NW_024082385.1:74624-210086 GCF_003009895.1 Hyaena hyaena | reverse complement strand
AAAAAAAAAAAAAAAAAAAAAAAAAAAGAAGGCTTTCTCAGTGGATTCTGTGTCCTTTGTCTCCCAATCTCTTGGGTTCTGTAAATTTTCCTATGGCTTCAGATCTTTTCCGTGTGAGATATGGGGGCGAGTGCAATCCACGGAGCTCCCTACTTCTCTGTCATCTTGCCCCCTCCACGTGACTCTTAACTATAGAGAACAAGCTTAGGGTTGCTGGAGGGTTGGTTGGTTGTGTAATGGGTTATGTGGTGATGGGCATTTAGGAGGGAACTTGCTGGGGTGAGTGTTGGATATTACATGTAAATGATGAATCACTAAATTCTACTCCTAAAACCATTATTACACTATATGTTAAGTAAGTTGGATTTAAATTGAAAAAATGAAAAAAAGAAACAATGGCTTTGAATGATAAAGTGGATTAGATAGATTTTACAGATATTTTCAAACATTCCATCCTAAAATAACAGAATACATATTTTTTATGTGCCTACAATACATTGTCCAATATAAACCACATGTTAGGCCACAAAGCAAGCCTCAACAAATTCAACATGGTCAAAATCATACCATGCATCTTTTATCACTGCAAATGGTATGAGATTAGAGAACAACCACAGGATAAAGAATGGAAAGACTTCACAAATTTGAAAGTTAATTAATATGGTAATGACACAATGAATGTGTCAACTGAGAAATTAAAAAACGAAATAAGAAAAGTACGATGGCACTTGGGTGGCTCAGAAGTTTAGCTTCCGACTTCAGCTCAGGTCATGATCTCATTGCTTGTGGGTTTGAGGCCTGCATCTGGCCTCTGGGCTGACAGCTCATAGTCTGGATCCTGCTTCAGATTCTCTCTCTCTTTGTCTCTTTCTCTTTCCCCCTCCCCCGCTCTTTCTCTCTCTCCCTCAAATATAAATAAACATTTAAAAAGTACGTAGAAACAAATGCAACTTAAAACTCTGCAGTTCAAAACTTTTGAGATGATGAAAAGTCAATATGAAGACTGAAGTTTATAGGAAAATAGCCTTACATAAAGAAGCAAGAAAGATCTGAAATAAACAACCTAACTTTACACCTAAAAGAGCTAGAAAAATCGAAACAGAAAAAAATCCAAAAACAGTAGTAGGAAGGAAACAATAAAGAGAAGGGAAGAAATAAATGATACCAAAACCAAAAAAAAAAAAAATCAATAGAATAGAACAATGAAATCAGAAGCTGCTTCCTCAAAAAGATGAACGAAGTTGATAAATTTGTAGGCAGATTCAATAAAACACACACACACTCCATAAAGAACTCAAATTTTAAAAATCACAAATGAAAGAGGAAAAATATACAATGTCACAGAAACACAAACAATTGTAGAAGAATAGTATGGAAAAATTTATGCCAACAAATTTAACAAAGTAAAATAAATGGATAAATTCCATTTAAATTTACCAAATATAATTTGAACCATATAAATTACCAAAACGGAAAGTGTAATAAATAGAAAATTTGAACATATCTATTACGCACAAGAAGATTGAATTAGTAGTCTAAAAACTCCAGCAAAAAAAGTCCAGGACCAGATGGCTTCACAGGAGTATTCTACAAAACATTTAAAGAAGAGTTAATAGCTACTTTTCTCAAAATCTTGCTATTTGCAATGATGTGGATGAAGCTAGAAAGTACAATGTTAAGCAAAATAAGTCAGAGAAAAACAAATACCATAAGATTTCACTCATATGTGGAATTTAAGAAACAAAACAAATATTCAAAGAGTAGAAAAAAAGAATAAAAAGCAACACAATCCAAAAAACATATTTAACAGTAAAGAAAAAAAAAAAAACTGGGGCGCCTGGGTGGCTCATTCGGTTAAGCGTCCGACTTTGGCTCATTTCATGTTCTTTTGGTTTTTGGGTTCGAGCCCCACATCAGGCTCTGTGCTGACAGCTAGCTCAGAGCCTGGAGCCTTTTCCGGATTCTGTGTCTCCCTGTCTCTCTGACCCTCCCCTGCTCACGCTGTCTCTCTCTCTCTCTCTCTCTCTCTCTCTCAGATATAATTAAAAATATTTAAAAAGAAAAAAGAAAAAAACCTGATGGTTATCAGAACAAAGTGGGTATGGGATGGGTGAAATAGATCTTGGAGATTAAATAGTGCACTTGTGATCAGCACTGGGTGATGTATGGAATTGTTGAATTACTATACTGTATATCTGAAACTAATATAACTGTATGTTAACCATTTTGGAATTAAAAAAGAAGTTTCCCATAGTGTTTGTCTTTTCCTTATGAATGGTTTTTCCTTAACTTGTGATGTTGTTTGATAGCATTTTACGAATAGATTTTACCCATAAAATTCTTTCAAAATTAGAATCAACCTTCTTAAACTCTGTCATTGGTATATCAAGTTTATGTAATATTCTAAATGTTTTGTTTTCCTTTCAACAATCTTCATAGCATCTTCACCAGGAGTTGAGTCCATCTCAACAAAGCACTTCATTTGCTCATTCATAAAATCAACTCCTCATTTGTTAAAGTTCTATCATTAGAATGTAGCAATTCAGTCATATCTTCAGGTTCTACCTGTAATTTTACTTCCCTTGCTATTTACACCATGTCTGCAGTTAACTTTCTTCACTGCAGTCTTGAACCCTTGAAGGTCATGTATAAGGGTTGGAATTACTTTCTTTCTAATTCCTGTTAATTTTGATAGTTTTGCCTCTTCCTGTGAATAACAGATATTCCTAATGACATCTAGAATGGTGAATCCTTTCTAGAAGATTTTCAGATTACTTTGCCCAGATCAACATAAGAATCATGATCTATGGCAGCTATAGCTGTATGAAAATATATTTCATCTATATAAGACTTGAAAGTTGAAATTACTCCTTGATCCATGGGCTACAAAATGGATATTGTGTAAACAGGTATGAAAACAGCACTGATTTTGTTGTACATCTCCATCAGAGTTTTTGGGTGACCAGGTGCATTGTCAATGATCAGTAATACTTTGATAGAAATCTTTTTCTCTGAATGGAAAGCTTCAACAATGGGCCTATAATAGTAAGCAAATTATGTTGTAAAGAGATGTGCTGTCATTAAAGCTTTGCTGCTTCATTTATAGAGCACAGGAAGGGTATCCTTAGCATATTTCTTAAGGGCCCTTGGATTTTCAGAATGGTGAATGAGCATTGAAATCAATTTAAAGTCATCAGCTGCATTAGCCCCCAACAAGAGTCAGCCTGTCCTTTGAAGCTTTGAACCAGGAACCGACTTCTCCTCTCTAGCTATGAGAGATCTAGTAAGCATCCTATTCTATATAATGTAGTTTACAATATAATATCATATAAAGTAAAAATCTGTTGCTTTATATAACTATTTTTATTCATTATTATAGCTAGATCTTCTTGATGACCTGCTGCAGCTTCTACATGAGCACTTGCTACTTCACCTTGCATTTTTAAATTATGGAGATACCTTCTTTCCATAAACCTCATGAACCAAACTTATAGTTTCAAAATTTCCTTTTGCAGCTTCCTCACTTCTCTCAGATTTTATAGAATTGAAGAGAATTAGGACCTTGCTCTGATTTAGGTTTTGGCCTAACGGAATATTGTGGATAGTTTAATCTTCTATCCAGACAACTAAACATTCTCCATATCAACCATAAAACTGTTTTGTTTTCATTTCACATGTGTGTCCACTGGAGTAGAATTTTAATTTCCTTCAAGAACTTTTACTTTGTATTGACAACTTGGCTAATTATTTTATGTGAGAGCCCTCTTTTGACTTATCTCAGTTTTCAATCTGTCTTCCTCACTAATCTCAATTATTTTTAGTTTTTGATTTAAAGTGAGAGAGATGTAAGTCTTTTTTTTTTTTATCACTTGAACACTTATTGGCCATTGTAGGGTTATTAATTGACCTAGTTTAAATATCATTATGTCTATTGGAATAAGGAAGCCCAAGAAAAGAGAGAGAAATGGGGGAATAGCTTGTGGGTGGAGCAGTCAAAACACACACAATATCCATCAATTAAGTTTGCCATTTTATGTGAGTGTGGTTTGTGGCACTCCAAAACAATTACAATAGTAATGACAAAGATCACTAACCACAGACTACTATAAGAAATATAATAATGATTTAAAAGTTTAAAATATTGGAAGAATAACCAAAATATGACACAGAGACACAAAGTGAGTCGATGTTGGAAAAAATGGCTGCAATAGACTTGCTTAAACACAGAGTTGCCACAAATCTTCAATTTGCAAAAAGTACAGTACCTGTGAAGTGCGACAAAGTGAAGCACAATAAAATGAGTTATGCCTGCCCTATAAATTAAATGTCTAAAGAAAATTGGTATTGAGATACACAGATTATAAGGCTGCAGAGAAAAGAAATGCAAATACTGTCACAATATTATTTTTTTTATGTAATTAAGGCAGAAAGGGGCAAACCTTCATCACAAGAAATTAAAAGCAGTTTCACAGAAACAGAAAACAAAATTCTCAGGAAATGCCGAAATTTTATTTCCCATTGCAATTGTGTTTTTGTATCAATGGAATGGAATTTATGCTTGGAACTCACTGAAACCTGCTATTGAATAATTCTTACACTTGAAAGCTTTCAGTTCTTTTTTTTTAATAATTATTTTCTAATGTTTATTTGTTTTCGAAAGAAAGAAAGAGAGCAAGCAGGGGAGGGGCAGAGAGAGAGGGAGAAGCACAATTCGAAACAGGCTCCAGACTCAGAACTGTCAGCCCAGAGCCCAATGTGGAACCTGAACTCACAAACTCTGAGTTCATGATCTGAGCTGACCTCTTAACCAATTGAGTCACCAGGCACCCCAAAAGCCTTCAGTTATTAAGGTGACTAGAAATCTATATGAGATAAACTTCACTGAAAGGAATTACATGGGATTATTCTTTTTAACAACTTAATTCTTTCATTCTTCCTCTCTGTGTAAACATTAAAGCTGAATACACCTTACTGGCTTACATCATATTTAAAGCAAGCATTCCCATAAGAAGAGAGTAAAAATGAGAAGCCTAAATGAAGAATAGTGTGTATATATATGCCTTCTGTTCAAGTGAGTATTGACAATTGGGAAAAAAAAATAACCAATATCAACTCACCAGAAATCTTAAAAATTTCAGTAGGGATTGAATAGAAAATGGGAAGAGTACAGATTCAAAAACCTGGAATACATTCTCAAGTTCTACCACTAAGCAGCAGGATGACATAAAAAAGAATAATGTGAGATGAGTGCCTTCCAAAATAAAGGAATTATATAAAACACATTGTTTATACTGCTATGTGTGTTTATTTTTTTTCTATTAGAAACAATCTGATAGCTTTATTAAAATAGCAAAGCTGCTAGGTGAATTGCCAGGCGGTTTGTTGTGGTAAATGTTTCCTATTTAACAGTGGAATACACAAATGCAAATATACATACAAGTTGAAGGTTATCAATGTCTGAGGACAGCATAAAAATACAGCCTCTAATTCAGCATCTATTTTTAGGATTTGTGTAGTTTTACTCAAATAGGCTCATGATCAAATATCTCCTCTCTTCTCTTCTTTCATCTAAAACTCTGTGAGGTTGTATATCCTTCTGACCTTCAGCAATGAGGTGATATTGGAAGGCAGAAGCAGAAAAAGTTTGCTGAATTTTCTTAATAGGCCTAATTAAAAGACAAAACTAACAACATTTTATCCTTCCTTGTAGCAACCATTGAATGAGCGGAGTTAGAGATTTTTCTTTTTAAAATCCATGAGCTCTAATATTTCAACTGGGATCTATTAGCTTATAAATTAAATAAGTTTAAACAACTAACATGAACCAAACAATTCCAGCCTGTTCAAATACATTTAATTTTGGTATCTAAGCAGAAGTTTGTTGAGATGTAGGTTCCATATGTTCAGTTGAACTCCAAAAACTAGAAACGAATCCAGACAGGAATGAATGCCTCCTCCACAAGTAGTTTCTGGTTTCAGGTTCAATGTCTGGTCATGCTAAATGCAAACAGTATTTCATTTAAATAAGTAAATTTCAGAAATCTATACCAGTGACTTTTTGGAATGGATCTTTGTAAGACCTCCTTTTTCTACTTATTTCTCTACTCCATTTAAAAATTATCTCCTAGAGGGGGCAAGATGGCCGAGAAGTAGGGAAGTTCGTACATTGCACGCGCCCCCATATATCACACGGATAAGGCCTGAAGCCATAGGAACCCTAACAGAATCCAGGAGTTTGGGAAGAAAAGGAGACAGAGTCAGCTGAGAAAACCTTCTAGCGGCTACTTCAAGAAACAAACCATAGTACACAGGGTGGAGAGTCCCAAATACCACTACGAGTAGGAAAATAAAATAACCAAGGTCTCAACAAGAGAGACCGGGAGATACCATTCAAAGAACACTTTCTAGGGGCGCCTGGGTGGCTTAGTCGGTTAAGCGTCCGACTTTCGCTTAGGTCATGATCTCGCGGTTCCTGGGTTCCCCGCGTCCGGCTCTGTGCTGACTGCCAGCTCAGAGACTGGAGCCTGTTTCAGAGTCTGTGGCTCCCTCTCTCTCTGGCCCTCCCCTGCTCATGCTGTCTCTCTCTCTCTCTCTCTCTCTCTCTCCTAGAAACGAATAAAACATTAAAAAAAAAAAGAAAAAAAAACACTTTCTAAGCAGATAGGCTTTGGGCAGTCAAAGCGCCTTCTTGGTACAGCAGCGCTCACAGTTGCAGAGTGCATAACAAGCTTTTAAAACTAACAAGAGATAGAACGCTAACCAAAATGATGAAACGAAAGAGTTCTCCTCCAACGAAATATCAGGAAGAACTGACAGCTAAAGAACTGCTCAAAGCAGATATGAGCAAAATAACTGAGCAAGAATTTAGAACAATGATCATAAAATTAATCGCTGGGCTTGAAAAAAGCATGGAAGACATCAGAGAAACTATGGCTACAAACACTATGCAGCGTAAAAATAATAATGATGAATTTTAAAATGCGATAAATGAGATACATGATAAACTGGAGGCGTCCAATGCACGGAATGAAGAGACAGAAAGGACAATAAGTGATTTAGAAGACACTATTATAGAAAAAGAAGAAACGGAGAAAAAAAAGAGATAAACTGAACCAGGAACATGAAAGAAGAGTTCGAGAGCTCAGTCATACAATCAAAAGGAACAATATGTGTATCGTAGGAATCTCAGGAGAGGAAGAGAGAGGGAAAGGTGCTGAAGGAGTCCTGGAACAAATTCTAGCAGAGAACTTTCCCAACCTGGGGAAGGAAGTAGACGTTGAAATTCAAGAGGCACAGAGAACTCCCCTCAGACATAATTGGAATCGATCTTCTGCATGACATATCATAGTGAAAATGGCAAAATATAAGGACAAAGAGAGAATTTTTGAAAACAGCTAGGGAGAAAAAGGCCCTAACATACAAAGGGAAACCTATCAGACTGGTTGAAGACCTATCTACTGAAACCTGGCATCCAAAAAGGAATGGCAGGAGATATTAAATTTGATGAACAGAAAAAATGTGCAACCAAGAATCCTCTATCCAGCAAGCCTGTCATTCAGAATGCAAGGAGAGATAAAAGTCTTTCCAAATAAACAAAAACTGAAAGAATTCGTCACCACTGAACCAGCTCTACAAGAAATCCTGAGGGGGACCCTCTGAGGGAAATGTTGCAAGGAACGCAAGATGGTAGAGACACAACACAAGAATGAATCCCACATATGACACAATGACACTAAACCCATATATTTCAATAATAACACTGAATGTAAATGGACTAAATACCCCAATCAAAAGACATAATATAGCAGAATGGATAAAAAAAAATCCATCTATTTGCTGTTTACAAGAAATGCATTATAGACAGGAGGACACCCTCAGATTTAAAGTAAGGGAATGGAGAAATATCTATCATCCTACCCGAAGTCAAGAAAAAACTGGAGTAGCTATACTTATATCAGACAAACCGGACGTTTAAGTAAAGACAGTAACAAGGGATGACGAAGGGCATTATATAATAATTAAATGGTCTATCCATTAGGAAGAGCTAAAAATTATAAATGTCTACGCACCGAATATGGGAGCACTTAATACATAAAATAATCACAAACAGAAACAGTCTTATCGATAAGAACGTGCTAATAGCAGGGGACTTTAATACTCCACTTTCAGCAATGGACAGATCAACTAGACAGGAAATCAATGAAGATACAATGGACTTAAATGACACATTAGACCAGATGGTTTGACATATATATTTAGAACTCTACATCCAGGGAGTAGGGAATGCATATTCTTCTCAAATGCGCATGGCACATTCTCCAAGATACATCACATACTGGGACATAAAGCACCACTCAATAAATATAAAAGAATTGAGATCATACCATGCACACTTTCAGATCACAATGCTATGAAACTCGAAATCAATCACAGAAGGAAGTCTGAAAACCCCAAAAACATGGAGGCTAAAAACATCTTACTAGAGAACGAAAGGAACTATCAGGCAATTAGAGAAGAAATTGAAAAATATATGGAAACAAATGAAAGTGAGAATACAACAATCCAAACTCTATGGGATGTGGCGAAAGCAGTCCTAAGAGTAAAGTACAACGCACTCCAGCCCTATTTCAAGAAATTACAAAAAGCGCAAGTGCAAAATCTAACAGCGCACCTAAAGCAAATAGAGGGAGAGCAACAAGAGCACCACAAATCCAGTAGAAGAAGAGAAATAATTAAAATCAAGGCAGAAATTAATAATATAGAAACCAAAGAAACAGTTGAACAGAGCAATGAAACCAAGAGTTGTTTGTTTCTAAAAAATAAACAAAATTGACAAACCTCTAGCCCGGCTTCTCAAAAAGAAAAGAGAGAGCACTCAAATAGACAAAATCATTAATAAAAAAGGACTGATTACAATCAACCCCTCAGAAATACAAGTAATTATCAGGGAATACTAAGAAAAATTATATGCCAACAACTTGGACAATTTAGAAGAATTGGACGAATTCCTAAACACACAATCACTACCAAAATACACACGGGAAGAGATAGAAAACCTGAACAGACCCATAACAAGTTAGGAAATCGAATCAGTTATGAAAAATCTCCCAGCAAATAAGAGCTCTGGGCCAGATGGCTGCCCTGGGGAATTCTACCAGACATATAAAACAAAATTAATACCATTCTTCTCAAACTATTCCAAAACATAGAAACCGAAGGAAAACTTCTGGACCCATTTCATGAAGCCAGCATCACTCTGATTCCCAAGCCAGACAGAGACTCAGCAAAAAAAGGAGAACTGCAGTCCAACATCCTTGATGAATACAGATGGAATCCTCCACAAGATACTTGCAAATCTAATTCAACAGCACATAAAAATAATTATCCACCAAGATCAAGTGAAATTCATTCCTGGGTTACAGGGCTGGTTCAATATTTGCAAATCAATCTGATACATCACATCAACAAAAGAAAAGATAAAAACCATATGATACTGTTGATAGATGCAGAAAAACCATCTGACAAAATATAGCATCTCTTCTTAATAAAGACCCTCGAGAAAGTCGGGATAGAGGAAGTTACTTTAAACATCATAAAAGCCATCTATGAGAAGCACTCACCTAACATCATCCTCAATGGGAAAAAACTGAGAGCTTTCCCCCTGAGACCAGGAACACGACAGGGATGTCCACTCTCGCCACTCTTATTTAACATAGTGCTGGAAGTTCTACCATCAGCAGTCAGACAACAGAAGGAAATCAAAGGCATCAGAATTGGCCAAGAAGAAGTGAAACTTTCACTTTTTATAAACAACATGATACTTTACATAGAAAACCCAGCAGAATCCACCAGAAGCCCACTAGAACTGATCCAATAATTCAGCAAAGTTGCAGGGTACAAAATCAACGCACAGAAATCAGTTGCATTTTTATACACCAACAATGAAGCAACAGAAAGAGAAATCAAGAAACTGATCCTATTCAAAATTGCACAAAAAAGAAAAAACATAAAATACCTAGGAATAAACCTAACCAAGGATATAAGAGATCTGTATGATGAAAACTATAGAAAACTTACGAAGGAAATTGAAGAAGGCAGAAAGAAATGGGAAAACATTCCATGCTCATGGACTGGAAAAACACATATAGTTAAAATGTCATTACTACCCAAAGCAATCTACACATTCAATGCAATCCCAATCAAAATTGAACCAGCATACTTCTCAAAGCTAGAATAAACTATTCTAAAATTTGTATGGAACCACAAAAGACCCCGAATAGCCAATAAATATTGAAGAAAAAACCAAAACGGGAGGCATCACCATCCCAGACTTTAGCCTCTACGACAAAGCTGTCATCATCAAGACAGTATGATATTGGCACAAAACAGATCCATAGACCAATGGAAAAGAACAGAGAACTCAGAACTGGACCCAAAATTATAGAGTCAACTAATCTTTGACATAGCAGGAAAGAGTATCCAATGGAAAAACGGCTGCATCTTTAACAAATGGTGTTGGGAGAACTGGACAGCAACATGCAGTAGAATGAAACTAGAACATTTTCTCACACCATACACAAAATTAAACTCAAAATGGATAAAGGAGCTGAACGTGAGACAGGAAACTATCAACACCCTAGAGGAGAAAGCAGGAAACAACTTCCTTGACCTCCACCGCAGCAACTTCTTACTTGACACATCCCCAAAAGCAAGGGAATCAAGAGCAAAAATAAACTGTTGGGACCTCATCAAGATTAAAAGCTTCTGCACAGCCAAGGAAACAACCCAGAAAATTAATAGGCAACCAACGGAATGGGAAAAGATAGTTGCAAATGACATATCAGATAAAGGGTTAATATCCAGAATCTATAAGGAACTCACCAAACTACACGCCTGAAAAACAAACAACCCAGTGAAGAAATGGGCAAAAGATATGAACAGACACTTCTCCAAAGAGGACATCCAGATGGTCAACAGACACATGAAACGATGCTCAGCATCCCTCCTCATCAGGGAAATACAAATCAAAACCACACTGAGATACCACCTCATGCCAGTCAGAGTGGCTAAAATGAGCAAATCAGAGGACTCTAGATGCTGGCGAGGATGTGGAGAAACGGGCACCCTCCTACACTGTTGGTGGGATTGTAAACTGCTGTAGCCCCTCTGGAAACAGTGTGGAGATTCCTCAAAAAATTAACAATAGAACTCCCCTATGACCCAGCAATAGCACTGCTAGGAATTTACCCAAGGGATAGAGGAGTGTTAATGCATAGGAGCACATGGACCCCAATGTTCATGGCAGCACTCTCCATAATAGCCAAAATATGGAAAGAGCCTATGTGCCCATCCACAGATGAATGGATCAAGAAAATGTGGTTTATCTATACGATGGAAAACTACATGGCAATGGGAAAGAATGAAATCTGGCCATGTGAGGCAACATGGATAGAATTTGAGGGTGTTATGGTGAGCGAAATAAGTCAGGCAGAGTAGGACAGCTACCATATGTTTGCACATATAGGAGGATTAGAAGGAACTTAACGGAGGACCGTGTGGAAGAAGAAAGGGGGAATAGTGAGGGAGAGGGAAAGAGGCAAACCATGAGAGACTCTTGAATGCTGAGAACAAAGTGAGGACTGATGGGTGTTGGGAGGATGATGGGCATGGAGGAGGGCACTTGTGGGGGATGAGCACTGGGTGTTGTATGGAAACCAACCTGACAATAAACTATTTAAAAAAATAAAAATTATCTCCTAAAAATTTTCCCCCTACACCACAGTGCTTGGACTATTCAAGTCATTCATAAATGCAGTTAAAATAATGGCTAATCTGCATTTTTGTTTCAGCTCAATATCAATCTGACAGTATCAGTTTTGGTAATGTGCACTCTTTGCTAGGTGGAACAAAGAGTAATAAATTAGTTTTGAACTTTTGTGATCTTGTATTCTAAAGAGTCTACAACACACATTGTATTTAAATCAATTGTAAAAGTGAGAAAGGATTAATAGCTGTTGTACCATATAACCTTTTTTTATATAAACCTGCAGCCTGAGGAAGCTCACACTTTAGTATTTACTGCTTTATTTCATTATTATAATAATTCTGAATAGAAGATATTTTCCATTATAAAAAGCACAACTGCATAATTTATAGATTTATTTTTTATTTATTTTTAAAATCTATTTTAATAGATCTCCATTTGTTTGATATAATTGAGAGATGAAATTGAGAACAGGCCCAGAGAAGAAAGCTATCAAGAATATGTTTTGATTATGAAGTCAAAGGTCAGTAAGTAGCAGAGATGTTGCTTTTTAGGAAATAAAACATCATATTGCATTGTCTTTTTGTTGACTTATCACTGATGGGGTGACTTTTGAATGAAAGTCATGAAAATGCCGATAAATGTGTTTTTAAGTCTATGTATTTATTTTGAGAGAGAGAGAGAAAGAGAGGGAAGGAGCAGAGAGAGAGAAAGGGAGAGAGAGAATCCAAACTGGTTCCATAAAGACTGTGAGCCCAATGTAGGGCTCAAACCCACAAATCATGAGATCATGACCAGAGACAAAATCAAAAATTAGACACTTAACCAACTGAGCCACCAGTGAACCCCAAATATCCTACAGCTGTTTTAATGTTCATGGGCCACATGGTCATATGTATGTGATCTCAGAACCAATATTACTATTTTCCAGAGAAATATATTAATCAGAGAGTGGTTCAGTGACTGCACCAAGATAATTACCCAGCCCTGTGTTTCAGTTCTATATTTTACTAGCTTAATGGAGAAGAAACTTAGACTTTCAGACTCCTGTGTGAAACCACCATAGAGGACTTGCTTCCTCTTAGTGATTATGGTCCTTTCAGAGAATTTTTAAATAAATTCCACATCAGTGTTGCTAACAATTTTGCACAATAAAATCAAGAGAATTTTCTTTTGATTCCAGAGAACATTAGATTGATTCAACATAGCAAAGGTAAAGAGGGTCTTCATTTCAAACTCTTCATACAGCAGCTTGATTTTAAGACATTATTACTATTTTACAACATGAGAAAATCAGAGTGCTCCCTCAAAATGCTTAAACTTAAAGTAATACAATGACAGGGGCGCCTGGGTGGCTTAGTCGGTTAAGCGTCTGACTTTCGCTTAGGTCATGATCTCACGGTTTGTGGGTTCGAGCCCCGCGTCGGGCTCTGTGCTGACTGCCAGCTCAGAGCCTGGAGCCTGTTTTAGAGTCGGTGACTCCCTCTCTCTCTGACCCTCCCCTGCTCACGCTGTCTCTCTCTCTCTCTCCTAGAAATGAATAAAACATTAAAAAAATACAATGACAACACAATAGTCTAAGATGGACTCTAAAAACAAATTCAAAAGAGGATAGAGAATTTTAAGTTAGGAAACATAAACTTCAGATCTTTACCAGCATGAACCTTTAAGCAATTCTCTTCCTCTTGCTGGTCTTAATTTTATTATCTTTAATAAGGACAAATTAGACTAGTGACTTTCTGGAGATGGGATACTGGTGGTGACAAAAAGTTTGAAACTCTGGTGAAAACTCAGGACCACCCTCCGAAAATGGCAAATAGTCACAAGATCCACCCTCACCCCCACACATATTCACAAAGAATTTTACCAACAATTTGAGATGGCATGTGCCAGCCTAAAGCTTATACATAGACTCAAGGTTAAGAACCATTTAATTCTAGCAAAATATGATTCTGTATTTCTAATTCAATGACTTATAATTTATTTATGCATGCTGCATACTGATGAAAATAACTACCTAGTCAAAATACATAAAGCTTGGGATAGGCAGGGCTATTCCCCAAGATTGGTTCTTCTATTTGATGGGCTCACATTTTTATGTCCACATTTTACGTCCAGCTTGTTAAGAACCTACAAACATTCTCAGAAGGCGGAAAAAAATGTATCAGCTCAAAAATGTGCAAAGAAAATGACAACTTAAACATATGTTTAAATTTCTAGATAACAGAACACATCAACTAATTAACTGTCACTCAATTATTAAATAATTATATATAAATGTAATAAAGTTTAAGTCACAACATATGTTTCCATTTTTCCCCAGATTTTAATTCAACTGATAGTTAATGTATAGTCTATTATTGGTTTTAGGAGTGGAATTTAGTGATTCATCACTTACATACAACACCCAGTGCTCAATATAACAAGTATTCTCCTTAATACACATCACCCACTTAGCCCATCCCTCACCCACTCCCTTCATAAACCCTCAGTTTGCTCTCCATCATAAAAGTCTCTTATGGTTTTCTTCCCTCTTTCTCTCTCTTATTTTTTCCCATATATTCATCTGTTTTGTTCCTTAAATTAAACATATAAATGAAATCATATGATATTTGTCTTTCTCTGGCTGACATATTCCACTTAGCATAATACATTCTAGCTCCATCCATATCATTGCAAATGTCAAGACTTCATTCTTTTTTGATGGCTAAGTGATATTCCATCACATACATACATACATGCATACACACACACACACACACACACACACACATACCACTTATTCTTTTTTTAAATGTTTTTATTTATTTTTGAGAGGGACAGAGAGTGAGCAGGGGAGGGACAGAGAGAGAGGGAGACACAGAATCCGAAGCAGGCTCCAGGCTCCAAGTTGTCAGCACAGAGCCTGACGCGGGGCTCGAACTCTTGGACTGAGTCATGACCTGAGCCCAAGTCAGATGCCCAACAGACTGAGCTACCCAGGTGCCCCTGTACCACTTATTCTTTATTTATTCATCAGTTGATGAACACTTGGGCTCTTTCCATAGTTTGGCTATTGTTGATAATGTAGATATAAACATCAAGGTGAATGTACATTTGAATCTGTATTTTTATATTCTTTGTGTAAATACCTAGTAGTGCAATTTCATGATTGTAAGGTGTCTCTATTTTTAACATTTTGAGGAACCTCCATACAACAGATTTTTCTTAACAAAGTTCAAAGTTATAATATTAGTGATATTCTTTAGTTGTTTTTCACCAAAAGTGCATTTAGTGTACAGTGATATATATTTTCATATTTTGATATGATGAAGGATAGGCTTTTATATCTAAGAGAAGTTAAAGCCTAAAAGGGTCTCAAACAGTTCTGCTCTAAGACCTACTCTCCAATTTTCTGTAAAGAAATAGCTTTTCTTTTTTTTTTCTTTTTTGCATCAAGACACTAAGTTTTACATATACCAAGAACCTAACCTGAGATTTTTTTTTTTTTTTTTTTTTTTTTTTTTTACAAGGAAGTAGAGAGCAGTTGCAGGACGAGAAAACGGTGACAGGCTCTGAATCATGAACTTGGTTGGGAGATGGGTGTTGAATGCTACCCAAGGTGCAAGTAGAAAGGAGAAAAAAACACTTAACTTGTTCTATTTAAGAATTTCAATGTTGGCTAGGGGCGCCTGGGTGGCTTAGTCGGTTAAGCGTCCGACTTTCGCTTAAGTCATGATCTCACGGTTCGTGGGTTCGAGCTCCGCGTCGGGCTCTGTGCTGACTGCCAGCTCAGGGCCTGGAGTCTGTTTCAGAGTGTGTCTCCCTCTCTCTCTGACCCTTCCCTGCTCACGTTGTCTGTCTCTCTCCTAGAAATAAATTTTTTAAAAAAAGAATTTCAATGTTGCCTGAAGTAGTTTTCCTTAAGGTCTTTGGGTGTGTAGTCTTTTTTAAATTCTATTATAAAATAATTTAAACACACAGAAAAGCTAAGAGAATCATATATTCAACTCCATATACCCACTACTAAAATTTAATCACCCTTAATATTTTGCCATTATTGCTTCATCTATTTTTTCTTAACCATTTTATTTATTTTATTTTATTTTTTATTTAAAAATAATGTTTATTTATTTTTGAGAGAGAGAGAGAGAGAGAGAGCGAGAATGAATGAGGGAAAGATAAGAGTGAGAGGGAGACACAGAATCCAAAGTGGACTCCAGGCTCTGAGCTGACTGCACAGAACCCAATGCAGGGCTTGACCTCACAAACCGTGAGATTATGACCTGAGCTAAAGTCGGACGCTTAACTGACTAGACCACCCAAGCTCCCCTTTCCTTAACTATTTTACAGATAATTTTAAACATCAGCATATTTTACCAGTATTCATCTCTAAAAATTGAATACATCTTTCTATATCACCAAACTCATTATCATGCTTACTAATTAACAATAAATTCCTAGATATAATTTAAGTTTTAGTCTATATTCAGCCCCCTATTGTCAAGAACATATTTTTTATAGCTTACACAAATCATCATCCGATCAAATGTCATGCATAATTTTTCTAATCTAACAGATCTCTCTTTTTTTTTTTCTTTAAAGAGATGGGGACCATGGTTTTCTAGAATATTTGATCTTCTGAACTTAGATTGTTCCTTTCTTGTGGTATTTATTTATTTATTTATTTATTTATTTATTTATGTTTTATATATTTCTGAGAGAGACAGCTGAGCAAGGGAGGGTCAGAGAGAGAAGGAGAAGCAGAATCCCAAACAAGTTCCAGTCTCTGAGCTAGCTCTTAGAACAGAGCCCAACGTGGGACTCAAACCCATGCACGGGGAGATCATGACCTAAGCCGAAGTCAGACGCCTAACCGACTTAGCCATCCAGGTGCCCCTCTTGTGGTGTTTAATTTATTCCTCATAACCTTATGTTTTCTGAAATTGAAAATTAGGTCTAAAGACTTGAGGGGGTTATGTTGAGCGAAATAAGTCAGGCAGAGAAGGACAGATACCATATGTTTGCAAATATAGGAGGATTAGGAGGAACTTAACAGAAGACCGTAGGGGAGAAGAAGGGGAAAAATAGTTGGAGAGAGGGAGGGAAGCAAACCATGAGAGACTCTTGAATGCGGAGAACAAACTGAGGGCTGCTGGGGCCGGGGGAGAGGGGAAGGGGAGTGATGGTCACGGAGGAGGGCACTTGTGGGGATGAGCACTGAGTGTCATATGGAAATCAGCTTGACAATAAACTATTTAAAAAAGGAAAGCATTCATAAGATTTCCAAATAAACAGAAAAAAAATAAAGACTGCATAGATGTTGGACAAGTATGTTTCATAGGTACTGTTCCATATATCTTATTACATTTTACAAAAGACACATATTGTGTGTTTGTTTCACTACTAGTGATGGTGAGTGATTGTTGGTTAGGGTTGTAACAACTTGGTTCCGCTATTGTAAAGTTTTATTTTCTCTCTTACAACTAGAAAGTAGAACGATACTTTATGCCATGTAATTTTAAAAGATGAAATAAAGGGTAAGGATAAGAGGGGTATTAGAAAATCACAGGATGGTTTCCATAGAAACCAACTTGACAATAAACTATTAAAAAAAAGAACATTATTTATGTTCTTCATTCTTTACCAAGGATCTTTTAATTTTTGGTGCTTAAGACTATGCTTTCTCCTTTTCTATAACCTACTTTCTCTATAAATATTGGCAAGTTGCTGGTGATATGTTATTTTAGAAATAAACTTATAAAGAAAATTCAAATATGTGCTTTCAATGATGACAAGAAATAGGAAATTGCCTACAAATCCATGTTTTCAAGCAACTGCTTTAATAGAAAAGAATGATTTTCAAGACCATGATGTAGTACAGAAAATATTTTGGGAGATTTTTAAGAAACAAATTTTTTTAAATCTCTTTTCATTCACAGTATACCATTCCAGCTCAGTTGCAGCAAACCACTTTGCATGATTATTAAAACATCCTTTCTCTCCTGGTACTTATGTATTTTTGTGCTGATTTCACTGACCTAGGAAAAAATGCTAAAACTGTACAACTAATTATTTTACGTCTGTCCACAGTGAATTGAGTTACCCTACTAGATGAATAATCACAACTGGTTGTTACACTTATGTGAAATACTTTTATTTTTATAACAAATGTCTGCAAAAATTACCAAAAAATGCTTCTGAGGATTTTTTGTGTGTGTGATCAACCTTTAACAAACTCAATTGCTTGACTGACGAATTTGAATGCAGAAACAAAAGAACCTGAAATTGTCTTAAGGCGTGAGGTCAGGTGAAGGTTAATCAAAGGAAGAGAGAGTGAAATGGCATAAATGGCTTTCATAAATTTTTAATTATTACATATAGAAACACAGACTTGAGAGCGTGTTTGTGGGCATGCATGCTCACACATACAACATTTAAGCTAAGGCTCCATAGACAAAATTTTGTAGATTCGATATGACTGTTTCATTGCATTCTCATGATTTGGCTTTCTGCCTTTCTTTCTGCTTCAAATTAGAATTTTGAAATTTGAAAAATAGAAACGATTAAAGTAGCTATGTGATTTAGAGGTATTTAAATTATTTGGGGGGTTAGGATGGAGATCTATTTTAAGAGAACCTTGAAACAGAAGATTTTATATATTTAGAATCTGTAAGGGAAAGTATGTAGAATTTTTAAAATCAAATATTTTGATCCAGAAAAAATTCCTGGAACTAGACACTGACTGTTTTCTATTCACATTTATCTGAAAATTAATGATGTGATGTGAATAGAAATGTCTTTTATTATGAGACAGGTTATTATACATAAGGATGTTTGATTAGAAAGACAATATCTTATTAAGAAATCCTTCAAGTAGACTGTGTGTACACTCTCAAACAACATTGTAGTGGTTACAAATGTCTGATTAAGGTGTGCCTGAGTGGCTTGTTTAAGAGTCCAACTCTTTTTTTTTTTTTTTTTTTTTTTTTTTTTTTTTTTTTTTTTTTTTTTTTTTTTTTTTTTTTTTTTTTTTTTNAGACTGAAACAGGCTCCAGGCTCTGAGCTGGCAGTCAGCACAGAGCCCGACGCGGGGCTCGAACCCACGAACCGCGAGATCATGACCTAAGCGAAAGTCGGACGCTTAACCGACTAAGCCACCCAGGCGCCCCTAAGAGTCCAACTCTTGATCTCGGTTCAAGGCATGATCTCACAGTTCATGAGTTTGAGCCCCCCACTGGGCTCTTCACTGATTGTGCAGAGCCTGCTTAGGATTCTGTCTCTCATACTCTCTGCCCTTCACCTGCTTGTTCTCTGTCTCTCTCTCTCTCTCTCAAAATATACAAATAAATTTACAAAAAATGCTTAATTAAATCATGCATGATTAAATAATAATTCACTCCCCTGTATTTTGCTGCTTTTCAGTCTACTTTTTCTGGATAAAAATAAAAATTAAATAAATAACAAACCAAAAAAGGTATTTTAAGATTATGATTTTCCTTCTTTAAAAAGAAATTCTGTTAACTCTATGTAGTTTCTGCAATAATCACTTTAGTACAACTTTGACTTAACAAGATGGAATCAACATTTAGTGATGTTAATAATGCTTAAGGCAGCTGCCTCAAATTAAGACAACATATTTTTTTCCTTTTTAATTGACCAATTATGACTAATGTTAGAATTTTCTCCTATTTACACTAAATATATTGCCTCAAAAGAAGATGAAGAAGAGACTAAAGTTTTACTTCATTGATAATTACCAACATGAAAATCTGACAAAAATTAACTATTTTCTCACTCTCTAAAAGTGTTAGATCACCAGCAACTATCATATTAAGTTTCTAATGAAATCTAAAGATTTCTTTCTTATAGTAACATGGATAACTGCTATGCAATATGTCTGAAGTCACTGGTGGACCTTTGGAAACATAATAAGAATGGATTACAAAAAAGTTGTAGTGAACAAAAAACTTTCATGTAAGACAAAATCGATAAAGTTTACATTTTGTTGGATCCACAAGATTCTGTAAATGAAGAAAAGTAGTGTTGATGTTACAATGTTGACAAGATTTTTCCTCAGCAAAAACCTGTTTTTCTCTTTTGAATTTTCCCCCATGATATATAAAGTGAAGCTACAGATATGTACAGAATGGAGATGACTACTGTACTTTAACTTTCCTAAAATCTTAATTTTACCTACATAAAATCCTTCATTATGTCACCTGGAAGATGCTGCTAAAAGTGGAGTGCTAGGACAGAATGGAATTTGATAAAAAAAATTGTGATACATAAAAGAAACAAATGACAAAACAGAAAAACCTGGGCATTTGTTATCTTAAATAGGCTATCAATTTAGCACCAAAAAAATCAAATAAATAACCAAGGAAAAAGACCAGCTGTTAGTTATGCTTCCAATATGTCTCTGTAACCCACATTTCTTTTAATTTGGGTTAAGAAAGTAGATACTCTCTTAACCTTAGACAAAGAAAAGACATTACTTAGAATATCTGTATAATTAGAACTACGGCATCTACAGAAGGGAAGAAAGTCAAATGGAGGTTAAGAGAAAAATCTGAGGATGGCTCAGTCAGTTAAAAACCCTATCTTTGGCTTCCACTCAGGTCATGATCTCACTGTTTGGGGTTTCAAGCCTCATGTCAGGCTCTGTGCTGATGTTGTGGGGCCTGCTTGGGATTCTCTCTGTTTCTCTCACTCTGCCCTTTCCTTGCTCATTCTCTATCTCTTTATCTCTCAAAGTAAATAAATAGTTAAAAAAAAGAAAAAATCTATGAGTACCTTCTGCTTATTTATGATAATTGCTTATAATTTAGGCTGGCTTTATGGATTTATGAGTCATTCAAAGTGGAACTAAAAATAAGACAGCAGTTCTTATTTGATGGTCAAATTAATGTTGTCTGAGGAGTGGTTTCATTATTTATAGATATTTAATTGTGTAACTCTCAAATGCAACTGAATTTTGTACTTAAAATCAGTAAGTCATATAATTTCTGAGTCTGTTGCCTTACCTTACAGGAAACATTTACTCCATAGAGTTATTGTTAGTGTTAGAATGAGAATAAATAATGTTTGAGCTTTACCTTATTGAAAGCCTTCAATATTGTATATTGTGTGTATATGTATGCAAAACAATGGTAAATTGAAGCAACTATTTAGAGAATTCAAGTAGAACCTTCACTTTAATTTTAGGCTTTTCAATTATTTTAAAGGAAATGTTTGGTTTGATTTGAACCAGCTTTAGATTTACTTTCTTTTTATGCAAATTCTATAAAAATTAACATTTTACTCCTATTTACAATGTTTTTTATGCAAATAGTTTGTCCTCAAGTTGGTTTCCATATAACACCCAGTGCTCATCCCCCCAAGTGCTCCCCTCCATGCCCATCTCCTCCCCCCCCACACCCATCAGTCCTCAGTTTTTGTCAGCATTCAAGAGTCTCTCATGGTTTGCCTCTCTCCCTTTCCCCCACCATTTCCCCCCTTCTTCTCCCCCATGGTCCTCCGTTAAGTTCCTCCTAATCCTCCTATANAGTCTCTCATGGTTTGCCTCTCTCCCTTTCCCCCACCATTTCCCCCCTTCTTCTCCCCCATGGTCCTCCGTTAAGTTCCTCCTAATCCTCCTATACTTGCAAACATATGATATTTGTCCTTCTCTGCCTGACTTATTTCGCTAAGCATAACACCCTCAAGGTCCTTCCGTGTTGCTACACATGGCCAGATTTCTACAATGTTTTAAGGTTATAAAATTATTTTTATTCCTTTTAGTACTTAAAGTTGTGAAATTATCTTTTAACTTGTAGGACTCAATAGTGCCCATCACAGTCTGAGTAAAGTGTAGCAAATGTTTCCCTCTTCATAAAATGAAGTCAATAACTTCCCTCATAGAACCATTGTGAGGATCAAATACTATAATATATATGCATATGCTTTACAGACAAGAATATGTCATACAAATGTTAATTGTTTTCCTCTCCCTATTTATGCTGGATTTTGTACCTGGAGTTATTGAGAGCTTGCTTTTTGAAAGAAGTTTCCTGGTCATGGGATTTGAGTGTGCACTGAGCTAGTCACACTCACTTCATTTTCTTTGTGACAAAAATAGGTGTTTGCTTTTGTTTCACTAAGGCAATGGTTACAGTTTGTCTTAGTGAAAAGAAGTGATGCTGGGGCACCTGGGTGGCTCAGTCAGTTAAGCGTCCAACTTCAGCTCAAGTCATGACCTCACAGCTTGTGAGTTGGAACCCCACGTTGGGTTCTGTTCTGACAGCTCAGAGCCTGGAGCCTGCTTTGGGTTTTGTGTCTCCAGCTTTCTCTGCCCCTGCCCCGCTCACTCTCTGTCTCTCTCTCCTTCCAAAATAAATAAATATTTTAAAAAAAGAAGTGATGCTAATTAGCTCTCATGAGATACGACTTCTTTCCATAGTCTCATTTATGTAATGATTTAGCCAACAAAACTGACTACCCACAGACTAAATATCAGAACAACTAACTTCCCATTACAAGATTTTTCCAAACTTTCTTTTTTCTTTTTTGCTTTTTCACATTTATGTTTTTACTATATTAACAAACAGGAATATATTTATGCCCTTAAAGGTTTTTCAGATTCTAAGAAAACTGACTATGTAAGTTAGTACAGAACATCTTTGAAACTTAACAGAAATGTGTAGAGACTTAGCAGTGCTTTAGTTATATGATCCTCCCAAGTTTACCCAGATGGAAGGAGGAAGACCTAAGGAATTTTCATGACTTCTGTAGAGCTAATGATGATATTTGCTTGGGTGCAGATTCTTTTTGGAAGTCTCCACAAAGAAACTCTTCTCCTTGAGCTAGTGAAATTTGAAGAACAACTTCAAAAAGCCAGACTGTCATCAAAAGAAGAGATGGGGCAATATCTCAGGTCATTTCTTACAGTATTTAAAAGTAATTTACAGTAAAATACCTACCTAAGGGCTAATTTCTTTTAAGAATTTCTGAACTGGAAAATGAGCTCACCAGCTTCCTCCTTCAAATTTCTTTTTGTAGAACTGATCAAGCGGAATGATGGGTATTATCTGAAATGTAGATCTGGAAAAAGAGCATTAACAATAATGGAATTTCTTCATGGTGCTCATTTAGAAATATGAACGTAGAAAGAGTGCCTTCACTTACAACCCATCTATCTTCAATGAGGTCATAAGAAGTTCAGATGCTGTGCCTCCTTGGACCATTTATGAAAAACTAAAGCCTTTTCTCCAACTTGTAAGCCTTCTTTTATATTCTTGGAGATTGGTTTCCCTTTGGCAACAGTCCAAAGTGCTCTTTCTAGGGGCGCCTGGGTGGCTTAGTCGGTTAAGCGTCCGACTTTCGCTTAGGTCATGATCTCGCGGTTCGTGGGTTCGAGCCCCGCGTCGGGCTCTGTGCTGACTGCTGGCTCAGAGCCTGGAGCCTGTTTCAGTCTGTGACTCCCTCTCACTCTGACCCTCCCCTGCTCATGCTGTCTCTCTCTCTCTCTCTCCTAGAAATAAAAAAAAAAAAAGTGCTATTTCTATGGGTCGAAGCCCTTCAAAATGGGAAATTAAAATCTCTCTTGACTCCCAGTGACTGATTAATTTGCTACTAGAGGTAATTGAGGGAAAAGAAAAGCTGTTATTTTTTCTTAAAGAAGAAAGGAACAGTGGGGCACCTAGGGTGCAGAACTAATTGCAATTAATACATGTTTTAAGAAACTTGAGACAGAGAGAGGGAGTTAGAACAAATATGTGCAGAGTATGCAATGATATATATCTTCAGGATTACAATTTATTCTTTTTCTAAATTTTTAATGTTTTTAAAAATCTATTTCTGAGAGAGAGGAAGACAACGTGAGCAGGGAAGGGTCAGGGCAAGAGGGAGATACAGAATGTGAAGCAGACTCCAGGCTCTGAGCTACCTGTCAGCATAGAGCCCGACATGGGGCTCAAACCCAGGAGCCCTGAGATCATGACCTCAGCCGAAGTTGGATGCTTAACCGACTGAGCCGCCCAGGCATCCTTAGAATTTATTTTTCTAATGTAAAATAATATAATTTGTTATGCTTATCATCATACAAATATTTGGCTTATACTACGAACACTGAAAATATTTATGGTTTTTCATTTCTGCTTTCTGAACTCCAATAGATGTGACTCAGAAGAAGTTTCCCCCACCATGCACTAACGGTATATAATATATTAATGCAAACCAAAGTTTTGACAAATATAAGTGACTGGGAGTTTTGTGTAGCACCATTCACTATTAAAATATCTTCTCAAAATGTTTGAAACAAATGGTTTCTGCACTAGTGAAGGAGATAGCTTAGTGAAAATGCTTGATCAACAGTGATTTTATATGGCTATAATGGTGTGGAAGGAGAGTTATCAATTTTGACCTTCTTTATTGTTTCGGTTGGCTATAAATGATGCATAGGTAATTGATCCTCCAAGAAGTAAATAATAGGATGCTATAATAGAGGAAATACCTTTAAGGAAAATCTAGTCCAACCTGCTTATTTCTTGGATAGAAAACTGAGACCAAATAAAAGTGGACATCTCATTAAAGATACAGAAATAGAGGCGCCTGGGTGGCTACTCCACCTCAGGTCATGATCTCACGGTTCTGGTTCGAGCACCACGTCGGGCTCTGTGCTCACAGCCAGCTCAGAGCCTGGAGCCTATCTTCCAATTTTGTATCTCCCTGTCTCTCTGACCCTCCCCTGCTCATGCTGTCTCTCTCTCTCAAAAATAAATAAAAGTTAAAAAAAGAATGTTAAAAAAAAAAGATACAGAGATAATACTTAGTTTTCCCAGACGCAGACCTATGTTCTTTCCACTACACTATGCAGATGTATTTACATCAACCCCCAGTTACATTCAACTATTGCCACCCTTAACCCTTATTCGTCACTTTGGTTGATTTCTTTTGTGGATAAGTAATAAATTCTTTGTGGAAATTTGAAATATTTGGAGTTCAAAATAATTGTTTATTTGTCTCATATGAATATAGCCTTTTTTATAAAATCAGAAAGTTAAAAAAGATCTATCTCTACCAGTATAAGAATCTATTTTTCAACATCTTTAATGAGAACTCACTTAGCTTCTGCTTAAATACCTTCAAAATGAGGAGCTCATTGTTTTTTACAAGGCACCCTAATTTATTCTCTGATATGATTGTCAGAAAGTGCTTCAAATATTAATATCCAACATTTACCTCTTTGTTATTTGCATATATAGTTATTTTATCCCATATGACACAACACAGAACAAACTTAATTCCTATTTTACAGGATGGCATTTCATCACTTAAGACAACACAATCATGCCCTTCCTGACTTCCAATCTCTTTCAATTTCTTATAAGAAAACATTTTCAATCTTTTAAGATCCGATGAGCTCGTGCTACGTCATCTCCACTGAGCCAAAATTCCTGTTAAAAATGAATTACAAATGGCGATATTATAGATTTATTTAGAACAGTGCAGATGGCAGAAAATAACTTCTATAGGAAGAAACTTTTTTTTTTTTTGCTATGGAATATCATTATTTTGAGTGTTTACTATATGTCAGAAACTCCTTTGTACTCTATATGCATTACCTAATTTAATCTTCCTCACAACCCAATGAAGTAGGCGCTTTTATTATTCCCATTTTATAGATGAAGGCTCTGAGAACCACAGATGTTGAGTAAAATGCCCAAGAATTCATAGCTAATAGATTGCAGATTTGAACTTAAATCATGAGTTAACTTGCTTAACTCCAAAAAATGGCTGTATATACTTCTACTTTATGCTGCTTCCATGCCACCTAAGTGACTGACTCATTTTCCCTTCTATTGTCAGCTCATTTTACTCCTGTTCATAACCTTCAGGTCTTCTATTTTACACACATAATAATTACATTTAATTTGTAGTTCCACAATTTACTTTTGATCAATCCTTAGTAGAAAAGTTATATTTTTTTTTGTCCATTTTGTATCCTACTACTGTTCTTCTAATCTAGATTTGTGAATCTTCCCTTATGTCTCAGAATGTTGTCATACATTGAGTTGAGCAATAAGCCATTAATATCTTTGTTTAAATTATCTATAAGTGTTGGATAGGAGAGGGAATTTCTTTCAGGTAAATATGCATTCATTAACTCATATTCTTTGTATGACAATCTCACCTAATAGCACTATCATACAGTTTATTTTTTCCAGAAAACTATCAAGGACTTTACTAAAATAATGCTATATATAGCATTATTATAGCTATATTATACAGCTATAATATCCTCTCATTGATTGAAAAAACATTTTTATTTTTATTTATTTTTAATAATTGAAATATAATTGCATAGAATATTGTATTAGTTTTAGGTATATCATTATATACATTACAAAATATTCACTATGGTAAATGTAGTTGCCATCTGCCACCATATAAAGTTATTACGATATTATGGCTATATTATGACTATATTCCCTAGGCTGTACTTTTAATCCCTGTACCTTAATTATTTTATAATTGAAAGTTTGTATCTCTTAATCCTCTTCACATTTCACTCATCTCGGGGTTTTGAGATTTTGCTAGACAACAATAAGATACAAATATGACTACTGACCCTAAAACAACCACAGTGTATTTTTAGAAAAAGACATAATATAATGTAATGTACAGAGAGCAGTGTTTAAAAAGAGATTCAGATAATGTACTTTGATGATTCAATGGAAAGAAGAATTGGTTCAAGTTTGTGAAGAGAGGAGTTAATTATTAATCTAAGGACCTTCAAAAAGGGAGATTTGTTTAATTTGGTAGGATTGTCTATTGGTGAACCCATGTTAAACCTTTGTGATCACTTCAGCTTGAGTTAAGAAAGCATAACCCCTTAGATGAAATTTTATGTCAGAGGCCAAATTTGGATATTTGGGAATTTAACCTAGTTTAAATCAATTTATCAGCCTTAATATTTTGAAATTTATTTATTTATTTTTTTTACAAATAGTTTATTGTCAAATTAGTTTCCACATAACACTCAGTGCTCATCCCCAAAGTGCCCTCCTCCATGCCCATCCCCCCCTCCCCCCCACATCCATCAGTCCTCAGTTTTTGTCAGCATTCAAGAGTCTCTCATGGTTTGCCTCTCTCCCTTTCCCCCACCATTTCAGCCCTTCTTCTCCCCCTTGTTCCTCCGTCAAGTTCCTCCTAATCCTCCTATACGTGCAAACATATGATATTTAGGTCACAGCAATTCTATGCCCTGTACAAAACTATAAATTTTTTCCTTAAACTGTGGAGAATTGGCTACTTTAAAACTTTTCTTTTCCAGGAGCCTCAAGGAGCACTTCCTTCTCTTTATAGGTTATTTACATCATAAAGAATCTCTTTAACCAAATTCTAAATTTTCCAATCTGGCTTTCTCTCAGAACTGTACTGCTCCTCACAGTGAACTCTGCCCTTTGTTGTTCTGAATGCTTAAAACACCTTAAAACAAACAGAACACTTTTAAAATACAGTTATACAGGGATTTCATAAAACATGCATAAAATATTTACAAATTAAACTTAGTCCTACATGGTGCTAAAATATTTGGCCAATTCAGTCTTACTTTGTTGTTGTTGTTGTTGTTGTTGTTGTTGTTATATAGATATAGTGGCCATATTCCCTGAATTTTCCAAGACCATTCTAATTTCAAATATTTGGCCCCATTGTCCTCATGTGTCTTAGTTCAGGGTGAGAAGTTATATTGATTGACTTTATAAAATATTTTGAGGACTGATTGAATTACTTTAATGACCCAGATGTTTTGGTGTTCTGTAAGATAAGCCTAGATATTCTCAGAATCTAATATATTGCTCTTCTCATTCATGTCCATCTCCTTAACCTAACACATGGTTTAAGAACTACTAAAAAATCAAATGCTAAAAAATATTACTCTTGGCAACATTAAAAATTATTTGGTCCAATATAATCAATAAGATGTAAACAAGGATATAAAATATTGAAAAGAGACACCTTAAACTAATATTGCACTGTATTAAATATTAACTAGCTGGAATTTAGATAAAAACTTCAGGAAAAAAAGGAAAGAAAAAAGAAAAAGACAATGGTAAGGATATTGTCACTCTTTAACCATTTCTTAAAGCTCCAAAGGGCAGGTTTCTATATTGGGTCATATAAATAATTATTAATTATTAGAAATGTTTTCTACACTAAAAGTGTAGTCACTAATCATTTCGACCCTCAAATTTTCTTTTCCATACAATGAATATGACAGTAATAGCACTTATTGCCTAGTGATATTATAAATATTAAATAAGATAATTATGGGGCACCTGGGTGGCTCAGCCTGTTAAGCGTCCAACTTCCTCCGACTTCGTCTCAGGCCACGATCTCACGGTTCGTGGATTTGAGCCCCATGTCGGGCTGTGTGCTGACCGCTAGCTCAGAGTCTGGAGCCTGTTTCAGATTCTGTGTCTCCCTCTCTCTCTGCCCCTCCCACACTCATGTTCTGTCTCTCTCTGTCTCAAAAATAAATAAAGTATTTATTAGTCTATTTTTCAAAGGTAGATCAAACAATACTCTATTGAGTCAATGTTTATTTGAAAAAAGTCATCATCCATTTTTCTACAGTGGAAAATTATATAATCTCTTAGTGTGTTAATTATGCTCTCAAAAATAAACTAGCTGCAAAATGTTCCATTTCATTCAATTGGTTTTTTCATCAATAAAAATTCCTTCAGTGTTTGACAATTAATTAATTCATCTATGTATATTTTGAAATAATGACCATTTGAGAGATTTTCCAGTTTAATATTAGTTTTTTAATTCTTTTTTATATTTGCAACTTTATACATAGTGTATATGTAATTTCATTGGCTTCAAATCTGAAACTTGATTTTTCTCAGTATAGCTACATTAGCATTCAACTGTGGGTCTGTAAGATAATAGTATTAAAAGCAACCTACCATTCTGTTGTCATGGATGCAGCACAACCCAATACTAGTGGCACTGTATCACTAGTCTTTGTACAATCTCATTTTTATCTACCAAGTTTAAGTGTATTGCATGTAAAATTCTATCACTATAGTAAAAAAACTTGCTATATTTGATATTTGAAGCATAAAATATTAAAATGTATCGAAAATTTTCAGCATAAGAATATTTTAACCATTCTTTTTAAACAAAGTATTTATGTCACTATTATGAAAATCAGAAACAAAAGATTATGAATTTTATTGATTTTTTAATGAAGAAATATTTTTTCCTACCTCAGTCAATGCATACTCATTTGTGGGTATATTGTGTGTGGTCACATAGTGAAAATGATTAATAAAAACAACATATTTATTTTCTGAATTTATAGATAATTTTACATTTTTCGTGCATCTTCTTACAAAATCTATGCCATCAATTATAAAGAGCTTACTGAGTCATAATAAGTACACATTTTCTTGGTATAAATAATCTTAGTAGTGAAAAAATTATTATAAGAATGCATGCTTCACACCTGATGACCATATCTGAGCCTTTAAAAACATACAGCACTACAGAAGACAAGAATTTTGGGATTATCAAAAAATTAGATTTTGTTCTACAATAACACAAAGTATACCTATGGATAGAGTAAACTAATTTGCAAATAGCCAAATTCATAGTTGGTTGCCTAGAAAGTATAATGCCAAATAAGTTTTCTCCTTATTTGTAAGTATACATTTATTTGTTCTTGCTTTGAAAAAAACATTACTCTATGGTTTTGTTTAATCAAAGGCGTCTATATCTTTTTTTTTCAAAAGCAGACAATTGGTGTTTTAACTTTAAAATAACAAAGAGATCCGTATGTGTTAAAAATAATATTTTCCTTTCTTTGTTAATTTAATTCTGATAATTTGAATTTTTATGGTACGAGAGCAAATTTTGATAAGATACTTTAAGTCTGTAATTTTTTCAATGATCCTTTTATTTTATGGCTTTTTTGCATAATTTAAAAACGTAAAATGATACTTAAAATGTAGAATTTTAAAGTAGCTTCTGATGTTTACTTTTTATGTATTAATAATAAAAATAATTTGATTGTATGTAATTAAATTTGCCTTATATTTTTCAATAATTTGGACTGTACAGATTGATTTTTTTATATGATTACATCAGGCATCAATTACCTTAATTACATGGAGCCACCTCAAATTATGTATTATTTTGGTTGAAGGGAACTTGAAAGTGGGAAGTTTATGGTGTGGGGAAAATCTTACCCACTCGTAATTAAACAACCATGAAGATGCATGCACCAGTCAGCAAAAGCAGGAGTCAATATTATGGAATGAAAATTAAAGAGTCAAACACTCGAGTATCTACTGTATCTGCCTGCTGCTAGACACTGAAGCATGGAGAACAGGATACACCTCTTTGGATGGATAGCTTTACTTATTAAAAAAACACAGTGGGAAGCACAGTAGGGGGAATGTACTAAAACAAAGCTTTGTAGTAATTTCCTTGAAAGAAATTTCCCAAGATAGCAACTTGAAAGGTTTTTAATATTATGACTAGTTATAGAGTGTGAGTTGCATTAGGCGGTATTTTAAAATTCCATTCATTTGCAACAGATCTGATAGCTTTCCAAATTCTTCTCTTGTCCTTTATTTTTTCTCATAAAAAATTTGATATCTTGACTCATTAAAATGCATAAATATTTGTGAGTTAAATCCCTTTGAAAAATTTTCTCAATGATATATTAGTTATTTCCATTTCGAATGAAAACTGTGACTTATAAATTTGTCATAATACTGTCACGGAATAAAATGATGAACTGTCATGCTTGCATTTTCTGCTTAATTCATTTAATGACTTCCATGTTTCATCAGGTGAATACTGAATGTAAGGTGGCATCCTTTTCCTTCTTATAAATTGGATGGAAGGAAGATTCAAGTGCTGTGAACTTATCTCATGCCAGAATATTCATTTCTAGTGGTTGAAAATAAATATTTAAAATCCCAATTTAAAATATCTGTTTACATCCTGAAATACTAGTTTCTATCGGGGATATTTTTGATCCTCAGATGCTACTTGTATTTTTGGAAAAGTATTTTTTTCCTTTTGAATTTGAGTATGTCTATTTGTATAAACAGCAGAGACCTTGAGAAATCATCATCTAAAACTATTGAAAGAAGATTTTGTGATTTGTAATCCACTGATGGAGCATGCTTGAGCACCCTGTGGATACTTGTTTTAAGTGGATCTCTAGTATTGTGACTAGGTTTTTTAATATATTGATTCTATTTATTTACATTGTACACTTAAAAATCTTACGGTTTTGATTATGGTAGACAAATAGTGGAAACATATAATTTGGAATAAGTTAACCACAGGTAGGCTTAGGGACTTTGAATCTGGAAAGAGAACATATGCTATCACATTTAATTATGTATTCTATTCTTATTTATTAATTGTAGATTTATGTAAATCAACCCAAACATCAGAGATACTCTGAACTTTACATGATTATTTTAGAAACTTATAAAACTTAATCAAATTGGCAGAGTAGAAAAACATATAAGCAGTAAATAGTTAACATGTTTCTTACTGATTTTGACTTGTAAACATTTTTATGTAGCCATTAATAACAGCACTTTAAAATGGAATTTTCCTTTTGAGTATCATATTTTTAAAATTACATACAAACAAACTTTATTGTCAAAGACTTTTATTTAACTTGTTGCTTGGTAATGTAATTATGATCCGAAGATATTTGTATTTTCTTCATAAAGAAGAGCCACAAGAATATTTCCCACATATAAAACTTGAGAACACAGTGAAAAAATACTTAAATGTCTTCATTTTAACACAAAGATTTTTAATATGTTGATATTAATTCCGTAATTGGTACATACCAGATATATTTTAATTTTCTTACCTTAAGAGTAATATTTGTAAAATTCAATTGCATAAATGTTAGTTTCTTTCATTATATTTGATCATTTCCCCAGCTAATTCAACCTTCAAGTTGACTTACCTACTCCAAGAAAGAGTATCTTAGGTAACAGGGTTATGTATCTAAACTGTCTTCATTTTACTTATTTATTTTTTTCTTCGTTTTGCAGTGGTTTGAAATTGAATGATAAAATCTTTCCTTTTTTATTGTGTTCCTCAGTTCCAGGAATAAAAAACTGTTTCTAGTTTCGAGTAGAAGGAATTGGGTTTCCAGAAAAGTGAAGGTTTAATGACAGTTAAATTTGAATAGTCAATTGTATTGTGATCTTTATAATGTGCCACATTTGAAGATGTGTATATTTAAGTCATTACAGGCCATTTTTGCATAGTTTTGAAAAATTCTGAATTTTAAAAGAAGAAAAAGGGGAAAGAGCTACTGAAATGATTATTTAGTAATGGGATCATTTTGTGTTATAAAACTCATACAACCTACCATTTTTAGTAGTTTTATTTACTGTGACCTCGAAATCTTTAACTTTGGTAGTTACAAGATTTAGGTATCCACTGTTTCCTTAAAAATAGAAACATATTTTTGTTGAGTCTTAACTTAAAAATGTGATGCTCATAAAGTAATGCAAAACAGGTTTCACATCATTATTGTAGTTGCTACTATAACACATGTATTTTATGGTTCTCACAATATTGTGCATAACTAAAGTCTTAGAAATGTGAAATATTTTCATGGTAAGAGAGCATACTTACATTTCTACATTTACACATGTAGATGTGTTACTGTTACATTTACATTTACACTGTAGATGTGAAGGGAAAGGGTGTTTCAACTTACATGCATATGTTACCAAAAATGATTCAATATAATTTTATTTGTTTTATGTATTTTGGGAATATTTAAGAATTCCTGCAGGGAAACAGTTACTCTATTTTTTTTTTTTTTTTTTTTAGAGAGAGACAGTGTGAGCAGGGGAGGGTTAGAGAGATAGGGAGTCACAGACCGAAACAGGCTCTAGGCTCCGAGCCGGCAGTCAGCACAGAGCCCGACGTGGGGCTCGAACCCACAAACCGCGAGATCATGACCTAAGCGAAAGTCGGACGCTTAACCGACTAAGCCACCCAGGTGCCCCCAGTTACTCTATTTTTTAACTAAAGCTTTGCTTTTCAAATTTATCTAGTGATTTGAGTTCTGCCCCTGATCTATGATTTATCTGATTTAAATCCACCTCTTGGCTGTAACACTGGTTTCTTTCCAAGATGTTGACTTGAATACTAATTATGAGATCAAATTTATGCTGCTGGGATAAGCAGCTGAATGAATTCTCCATAAAGGGCTCTCTTCTCCATCCTTGCCACAATTGAACCTTAAGGAAGTATTTGTCAGAGAAAAGGATATGGAGGTAAATAAATGAATCAAGGAAAAATGTCTTATTCTATACATTTAAGTATATTAAATACTTGTGAATCATACATATGCAGTCATGAGTGGAGATGTGGTCATGCAGATAGAAGACATAAACTATATTTATTGATCGTGTGTGTGTGTGTGTGTGTATGTGTGTGTGTTTCCATGTCTGGGAACATAGAATAAATACTCAAATTAATATTCATGAATTTATTTAAAAACCTAAATTAAAGTAATTGCTAAGATCCACTCTACAGAGTAGCAAAGCTTCCATGCTTCAAGTGTACTTCAGAATTTCCAAGCAGCAACCTAGTATTGGATCATAGATCACAAACTATTCCATTGAAAAGGAGGGTGAATTTGTTGAGGAAGTAATATAATAAATGTAGATAACTGACTAGTTTTCTTTAAAGACCAGTGGTACTTAACTGAGAGTGATATTGTCCTCCAGAGAACATTTGGCAATATCTGGACACATTTTTGGTTACCACAACTGGTAGGGTAAGATATTTGGTATGTATTGGTTAGAGGCCACCAATGATGCTAAATAAACATTTACAACATACAGGACAACTTCTCACAACGAATAATTTTCTGGCCTCATATGTCAAAACTCTTGAGAAACCTTGATTTAGAAGTACCATACACTTATCAGCTACTAAGCATGTTTGTAGATATTTTTGAAAAAGGACAATAATTGGTATTGTTTACTTCACAAAGAAAAGTCATGCAAAATAGCTTAGCCAAATAAATGTCAATGATAGGATGTGAAATGGTAGGATATAGCTGTGTCCCAACACCACAATTGTTAAATAATGCAAAACTAGAAAACCCACTATCTGAACTATGACTCGAATTCAGTGATACCTTTGAATTTAGTTTGGTTTGATTTTTAAAAGATGCTAGCACCTTCTTTCTCCATATATACGTACATACCAACTTCATTTTTTTCCTTGAGTCCACCCAGATTTATATTTATGCATTTTTCACTTTGCATTAACTTTGAAACTGGAGACCTATATTCCTATATGCATATAGCTCATATCCTTTTAGGTATTTTGTAACTCATGACAATTATACGTTTGGATCATTTTTGACCACAGTTGTGTTATTTAGCTAGGTCTTGTATTGTTTCTCTAGGAATTCACTAACTCTTAAACTGCATTCACTCAATAAAATGTCAAAATAAAAAAGCAATTATGCCCCAATTTCCAAACTGTAATAAAAACTGTTTGAGAGTCCTGATTGGTCCTTTAAACTGAAGAACGCAGGGGTGCCTGGATGGCTCAGTTAGTTAAGCATCTGACTTCAGCTCAGGTCATGATCTCATAGTTTGTGGGTTCGAGCCCCGCCCCAGGCTCTGTGCTGACACCTAGTTCAGAGCCTGGAGCCTGCTTCAGATTTAGCATCTCCCTCCTCTGTGACCCTCCCCTGCTCTCTCTCTCTCTCTCTCAGAAATAAATAAAACATTAAAAATTAAAAAAAAATCAACTGAAGAACTCAGAAAAGTAAGTGTGTGTGTGTGTGTGTGTGTGTTTCAGGTTAGAATGCCTGTTGATATTAAATTTTAGGTTTAACAACTATCCATTACATCCCGTGACAAGATGATGATGCCTCAATTACCACAGTGAATTGGACTAAGTAGAGGAAATGGAATCTGAAATTAGACCATTTCTTAGTTCTTTTGCACCAAATTGTTAAATTTTATATTAGTATTCTCATATATATCTCGGAATAAGAGTACCTACATTATCTTGTTGTTTATGAGTTATTAAGCTAATGTATGCGTGTTCAAAGAAAGGCAATAAATGGTTCACTTGGGTGGCTCAGTCAGTTGAGCATCTAACTCTTGATTTTGGCTCAGGTCATGATTTTGCAGTTCGTGAGTTTGAGCCCCATATCAGGCTCTGTGCTGACAGCATGGATCCTGCTTGGGATTCTCTGGCTCCCTCTCTCTCCGCCAACTCCCCACTCATGCTTTCTCTCTCTCAAAAATAAATACATAAACATTTTAAAAATAAGGGCAATAAATAGGTCAGCTTATTACTCTTAGCTTCTGAAAATTGCAATTCTCATTAAAAAGGAAAAATTCTCCAAAGAAAAACCAGTCTTCAGGCACAACTTGTTTAAAGAAGGAGGGGGGGGAGTTTAATATGGCAGTTGGAAACAGGGAGATCCAACATGGAATAACAATTTACCTTAACAGGTCATCTGACCACAGCAGTGGGGAAGTTAGGGACAGGTGACATTTGGAGAGGCAAATAAGCAGGCAAAATCTGGCATCAGGGAAGGCAATCTGTAGGTGTTAGGGCATTGGCCAAGAACTAGGGTTCAGGGGAGAGATTCCATATCCTGAAAAAGAAATGGCAAATTTCATCACTGCCACAATTAGATTTTAGTAAAGCCATTACTTCAGAGATATGGGATTGGAAGCAAATAAAGGGAATTCTTTTTTTAAAAAAAATGTATTTCTGAGGGAGACAGGGAGAGAGTGAGTGAGCAGCGGAGGGTCAGAGAGAGAGGGAGATACAGAATCTGAATCTGAAACAGGCTCCAGGCCAGCTGTCAGCACAGAGCCCGACGCGGGGCTCGAACCCACCAACCGTGAGATCATGACCTGAGCTGAAGTCGGACTCTTAACCGACTGAGCCACCCAGGCGCCCCTCAAGGGCATTCTTTTTTTTTTTTTTTAATTTCTAGGAGAGAGAGAGAGAGAGACAGCGTGAGCAGGGGAGGGTCAGAGAGAGAGGGAGTCACAGACTGAAACAGGCTCCAGGCTCTGAGCCGGCAGTCAGCACAGAGCCCGACGCGGGGCCCGAACCCACGAACCGCGAGATTATGACCTAAGCGAAAGTCGGACGCTTAACCGACTAAGCCACCCAGGCGCCCCAAGGGCATTCTTTAATAGACTTTCAATAGTAGCATTTGAAGTCTAGTACTACAGTGTTTTTCTTGGTCAACAACAGCCCTTTTCTACTACCTTTATTTCCATAATGTATATAAAATATGAGATTAGGATTAATACAATAGATTTACACAGCTATAATAATGTATACATTTTCCTCTAAGGAAGTCTATTGATCTTAATTCTAAGGAAGTTTTAGCCAGTCCAGTAGAATAGTAATTTCGTTTAATATTTTTGTCCTTTGGGGTGCCTGGGTGGCTTAGTTGGTTATGCTTCCGATTTTGGTTCAGGTCATGATCTCACTGTTCGTGGGTTCGAGCCCCGCGTCGGGCTCTGTGCTGACTGCCAGCTCGGAGCCTGGAGCCTGTTTCGGATTCTGTGTCTCCCTCTCTCTCTGACCCTCCCCTGCTCACACTCTCTTTCTCTCTCTCTCAGAAATAAATAGAAACATTAAAACATTTTTTTAAATAAATTTTCTGTCCTTAATGTGAAGAGATATGCTGTCACCTGTAAAGAATTTTAAGGGTAGATGTGAATCATAGACTATTCCAAATATCTTTAGGAAGGTTAAAAAATCAAGATTAGTAGTACTAGGAGAGTTTATGGACATTTTACTTGTGTCCCGTTTTCTCTTACTTGTTATGTGTATAGCCAGTCCTATCGTTAATATAGATTATAGGAAGGTGTAATTTAAGATCTCCTGCCTCAAAATACTTTAAACTGGACCTGCCATTGTATTTTAAATGTAATTTCTATTGTACTTAGAATGGTGTAAGGTTTAAGGAGGTATTTAGCTGGAAAATCCTTCCTTATTCTGCTGTATAGAGACACTACTACATATATTCAGATAATTTAATCTAGATTGTTCTTTCTATGTAAATTTGAACCATGGTCAAGCCACATTATAAAATTTTATTGATTCCACCTCTGAATATTCAAGCTCTCATTATCTCTCAATTGGATAATTAAAATTGTTCCTTAACTGGTCTCCATGATTCACATTTCTCTCCATTCCAATTTTTATTTCACATCAAAACCAGAATCTAGATGGAAAAATTCTGCTTACTCTCCTCCAGTTGCCAAGAAGAAATAATCAGCTTCTACTTTGTACCAGCACCACAAAGATAGCTTTCTAAAATATAGGTGCTTGAGTTCCAGCCCCAAGGATTTGATTAATAGCATGGGGTAGAACTCACCTATCTGAATTTTAATAAGCTTCCAGCTAATGTATGAATTCTCTTTACCATACTTTGAAAAATAGTGACATGATGAGGAAAGCCCAAAGTCTTTATTAGGGCTTTTAGAATTCTGCAAATAAGGAAACAAATCCCTATTTGGGAATTCAAGGAGCTCCTTTCTGATATTATCAAGCCCAACATATCAGAAGCTATTGTAAGTACTACATAAAAATTAGTGCAGGCTTTTCATAAATCTAAAAGATCCCAGAAAGCAATAGGTTATTTGGTCAGCTCTCTTATTCCATTTGGGCTGCTATAACAAAATAACACGGAATGAGTGCATCGTAAACAAAGTAAATTTATTTCTCAACTTCTGGAGCCTGGAAGTTTAAGATCATGATGTCAGAATGGTTGCATTCTGATGAGGCTTTCTTCCTGGGTTGTAACTGGCATCTTCTTGCTGTGTTTAAACATAGTGGAAAGTGTGAAGAAACGTTTTTGCAGTTTCTTTTATAAGAATTCTTTTTTCTTTTCATGAAGGGTCTACTCTAAAGATTTCAACATATGAAGTTGAGGAAGTCGGAGGAACATAAGTGTTCATACCATAACATGACTTATGGATGTGTGTGGAAGTCAAGGGAGATTAATGACAGCAATATTTCAGTTAAACTATATGTGGAAATTGTATTTGTTCTTTCTCTAGAAGTAAAGACAGATAGATTTGTTGCAATTCACTGTGAACACTACTCCTACTATGCCTTTACTCTTTTATGCCCCCCTTTTATGCCCCTAATGGCCCAATATCACTCCTTGCCTTACTACCTGTTCTGTTTACGGTCTCTAGTTGCTCTGATGGGAGAGCGGATTGAGTAATACTAGGTACATGTGGCAATATTTGAGAGATACTAGAACATAAGATATAGGTTCAGTATAAAATGTGGACTAACCAAGGCACGCCTGGGTAGCTCAGTAGGTTGAGCATCCAACTCTTGATTTTTCCTCCGGTCACAATCCCAAGGTCGTGGGATCAAGCCTCACATCGGGATCTACACTGAACATGGAGCCTGCCTAAGATTCTCCTTCTCTCTCCCTGTGCCCCTCTCACCCAACTCACTCTCTTTTTCTCTATTAAACAATAAAAATGTAGACTAGCCATTACTTTGAGCCACCTGGAGGAAAGGGTTACATTTTTCAGGTAGATAGACCACTGTGACTTTTTGATGAAATAATTAACTCTTCAAAGTTCCCATGTGGAAGGGAAGAAAATGAATTCTACAACTTATTTCATTCTGAATATTTTATAAAATGTCAGAGTTGATTTGCTAAAACACTGGCCACATTTACAGAAAACAGTTTAAACAACAGGATTTCTTAATGTTTATTGAAATACATTTTCTACTTCTAAATGCCTTTCATCAATGCTTATACACAGTTATATGTTAAGCAAACATAAAATGAAATATGCTGTGCGAGGATTTCTTCTTTGACTTTATTTTTTAAAATAGTTTGTCAAGTTGGTTTCCATATAACACCCAGTGCTCTTCCCAACAATTGCCCTCCTCCATGCCAATCATCCCCCTTCCCCCTCCCCCACCACTATTAGCCCTCAGTTTGTTCTCAGCATTCAAGAGTCTCTCATGGTTTGCCTCTCTCCCACTCCCCAACTATTTGTCCCTTCTTCTCCCTCATGGTCCTCTGTTAAGTTCCTCCTAATCCACCTTACGTACAAACATATGGTATCTATCCTTCTCTGTGTGACTTATTTCACTCAGCATAACACCCTCAAGTTCTGTCTATGTTGCTACTACACATGGTCAGATTTCATTCTTTATCATTGCCATGTAGTATTTCATTGATAAATCACATCTTCTTGATCCATTCGTCTGTTAATGGACACTTAGGCTCTTTCAATGTTTTGGCTATTGTTGAGAGTGCTGCTATGAACATTGGGGTACATGTGCCTCTATGCATCAGCACTCCTGTATCCCATGGGTCAATTCTAACAGTGCTATTGCTGGGTCCTAGGGGAGTTCTATTGTTAATATTTTGAGGAATCGCCACAATGTTTTCCAGAGGAGCTGCACCAGTTTACATGCACACCAACAGTGTAGGAGGGTGTCCGTTTCTACACATCCTAGCCAGCATCTAGAGACTCCTGATTTGTTCATGTTAGACACTCTGACTGGCATGAGATACTATCTCAGTGTGGTTTTTGATTTGTATTTCCCTGATGATGAGAGACACTTAGCAACATTTCATGTGTCTTTTGGCCATCTGGATGTCCTCCTTGGAGAAGTGTCTGTTCATATCTTCTGCCCATTTCTTCACTAGATTTTTTATTTTTTAGGTGTGGAGTTTAGTAAGTTCCTTATAGATTTTGCGTACTAGCCCTTTATCTGATATGTCATTTGCAACTATCTTTTCCCATTCTGTCGGTTGCCTATTAGCTTTATGGATTGTTTCCTTTGCCGTGCAGAACCTTTTTATCTGGGAGAAGTCCCAATAGTTCATTTTTGCTCTTGATTCTCTTGTTTCTGGGGATGTGTCAAGTAAGAATTTATTGTGGTTGAGGTCAAGGTGGTTGTTTCCTGCTTTCTCCTCTAGGATTTTGAAGGTTTCCTGCCTCACATTCAGGTCATTTATCCATCTTGAGTTTATTTTCGTGTATGGTGTAAGAAAACCATCTAGTTTCATTCTTCTGCTTGTTGCTGTCCAGTTCTCGCAGCACCATCTGTTAATAAGGCTTTATTTTTTCCATTGGATACTCTTTCCTGCTTTGTAAAAGATTAGCTGGCCATACATTTGTGGGTCCAATTGTGAGTTCTCTATTCTATTCCATTTGTCTATGTGTCTGTTTTTGTGCCAATAACATACTGTCTTGATGATGACAACTTTGCAGTAGAGGCAGAAGTCTGGGATGGTGATGCCTCCCCTTTTGGTTTTCTTCTTCAATATTACTTTGGCTATTCGGGGTCTTTAGTGGTTCCAAACAAATTTGAGGATAGTTTGTTCTAGTTTTGAGAAGAATGCTGTTGAATTTTGATTGGAAATACATTGAATGTGGAGATTGCTTTGGGTAGTATTGACATTTTGACGATATTTATTCTTACGATTCATGAGCATGGAATGTTTTCCCATTTCTTTGTGTCTTCAATTTTCTTCATAAGTTTTCTATAATTTTCTTCATACAGGTCTCCTATTTTTGGTTAGGTTTATTCCTAGGTGTTTTATGGGCTTTTTTTGTGCAGTTGTGAATGGGATCATTTTCTTGATTTCTCTTTCTGTTGCTTCATTATCAGTGGATAAAAATGCAACCGATTTCTGTACGTTGATTTTGTACACTGTGAATTTGCTGAATTGGTGGATCATTTCTCGTAGGCTTCTGGTGGATTCAGTCAGGTTTTCTATTTAGAGTATCATGTCTTCTGTGAAAGGTGAATGTCTGACTTCTCCTTTGCCAATTCTGATACATTTTGTTTCCTTTTGTTGTCTTATTCCTGAAGCTAGGACTTCCAGCACTATGTTAAACAACAGTGGTGTGAATGGACATCCCTGACGTGTTCCTGATCTCAGGGAGAAAGCTCTCAGTTTTTCCCTTTTGAGGTTGATGTTTTCTGATTGCTTCTTATATATTGCTTTTTTGATGTTTAATTATGTTCCTTCTATCCTTACTTTCTTGAGGGTCTTTATTAAGAAGGGATGCTGTATTTTGTCCAATGCTTTTTCTTCACCTATCGACAGGATCATATGGTTTTTTTCTTTCCTTTTGTTAATGTGATATATCACATTGATTGATTTGGGAATATTGAACCAGACCTGTAACCAAGGAATGAATCCCACTTGATCATGGTGGATAATTCTTTTTATGTGCTGTTGACTTTGATTTGAAAGTATCTTGTTGAGGATTTTTTGCATCTGTATTCATCAAGGATATTGGTCAGTAGGTCGCTTTTTTGATGAGTCACTGTCTGGTTTGAGAATCAAAATGATGCTGGCTACATACAATGAGTCCGGAAGTTTTCTTTGATTTCTATTTTATTGGAATAGCTTCAGAAGAATGGGTATTAATTCTGTTTTAAATGTCTGGTAGAATTCCCCAGGGAAGGATCTGGCCAAGGGCTCTTATTTGTGGGGAGAGTTTTCATAATTGATTCAATTTCTTCACTGATTATGGGTATTTCAGATTTTCTATCCCTTCCCGTGTGAATTTTGTTAGTGCGTGTGTGTTTAGGAATTTGTCCATTTCTTCTAAGTTGTCCAGTTTGTTGGCATACAATTTTTCATAGTATTCCTTGATAATTGCTTATATTTATGAGGGGTTGTTTGCAATAAGTCCATTTTCATTCATGATTTTGTCTATTTGGGTACTTTCTTTGTTTTAAATTTTAAATATTTTATTTATTGGGGTACCTGGGTGGCTTAGTCGGTTAAGCGTCCGACTTTCGCTTAGGTCATGATCTCGCGGTTCGTGGGTTCGAGCCCCGCGTCGGGCTCTGTGCTGACTGCCAGCTCAGAGCCTGGAGCCCGTTTCAGTCTGTGACTCCCTCTCTCTCTGACCCTCCTCTGCTCACGCTGTCTGTCTCTCTCTCTCCTTGAAATAAAATAAAACATTAAAATTTTTTTAAATATTTTATTTATTTATGAGAGAGTGAGACAGTGTGAGCAGGAGAGGGTCAGAGAGAGGGAGGCACAGAATCTGAATCAGGCTCCAGGCTCTGAGCTGTCATCACAGAGCCCGACGCGGGGCTTGAACGCACGATCCGTACAATCATGACCTGAGCCGAAGTCGGATGCTCGACCGACTGATCCACCCAGATGCCCCTTTCTTTTCTTTTTGTGAATCCTGGCTAGAGGTTTGACAATTCTGTTTATTTTTTCCCAAAAACCAGCTTTTATTTTCATTGATCTGTTGAACTGTTTTCTTGCATTGTATATTGTTTATTTCTTCCCTGATTTTTATTATTTTCCTTTTCTACTGGGCCTGCGGTTCTCTTGTTGCTCTCCTTCTAGTTCCTTTAAGTGCACTGCAAGATTTCTAGTTGCGCTTTTTCTAATTTCTTGAAATATACCTGGAATGCATTGTTCTTTCCTCTTTGTAATCCTTTGCTGCATCCCAGTGTTAGAATTGTTGTATTTTCATTTTAATTTTTTCCATATATTTTTAAATCTCTTCTCTAATTGCCTGATTGGCCCACTTATTCTTTATTAGGGTGTTCTTTAATCTCCATGTTTTTGGAGGTTTTCCATACTTCTTCCTGTGGTTGATTTCAAGTTTCAGAGCATTGTGATCTGAAAGTATGCATGGTATAATCTCAATTCTTTTATGTTTTTTGAGGGCTGCTTTATGTCCCAGCATGTGATCTATCTTGGAGAATGTACCATGCACACTTGAGAAGAAAGTTAATTCCAAGGTCTCAGGATGTAGAGTTCCAAATATATCTGTCAAGTCCATCTGGTCCAATGTGTCTTTCAAGTCCATTGTTTCTTTAGTGATTCTCTGTCTAGTGATCTATCCACTGCTGTAAGTGGAGTATTAAAGTCCCCTGCTATTAGCACATTCTTATCCATAAGATTGTTTCTGTTTGTGATTAATTGTTTTATGTATTTAAAATGCTCCCGTATTTGGTGTGTAGACATTCATAATTTTTAGCTCTTCCTGATGGATAGACCCTGTAATTATTATATAATGCCCTTTTACTTCCCTTATTACTATCTTTACTTTAAAGTCCAGTTTGTCTGATGTAAGTATAGCTACTCCAACTTTATTTTTTTCTTAAATATTTTATCGTCAAGTTGGTTTACATATAACACCCAGTGCTCATCCCAACAAGTGACCTACCCCATGGAGCTTTCTTTTGACTCCCAGTAGCATGAATGATATTTCTCCATTCCCTTACTTTTTTTTTTATTTCTTTTTTAACGTTTATTTATTTTTGAGTCAAAACTCGACAGAGCACGAGCCATGGAGGGGCAAAGAGAGAGAGACACAGAATTTGAAACAGACTACAGGCTCTGAGCTGTCAGCACAGAGCCCATTGCGGGGCTTGAATCCACGGACCACGAGATCATGACCTGAGGCAAAGTCGGATGCTTAACCGACTGAGCCACCCAGGCTCACCTCCATCCCCTTACTTTCTATCTGAAGGTGTCCTTAGATTTAAAATGAGTCTCTTGTAGACAGCAAATAGATGGATTTTGTTTTTTTATACATTCTACATCCCTATGTCTTTTGATTGGAGCATTTAGTCCATTTACATTTAGAGTTATTATTGAAAAATATGGGTTTAGAGTCATTGTGTTCTTTGTAGGATTCATGCTTGTGGTGGTGTCTCTGGTGCCTTGTGTTCCTTGCAACATTTCCATTATAGATTCTCCCGCAGGATTTCTTGTAGGGCTGATTTAGTGGTGATGAATTCAATTTTTGTTTATTTGGGAAGACTTTTATTTCTCCTTCTATTCAGAATGACAGGCTTGCTGGATAAAGGATTCTTGGATGCACATTTTTTCTGTTCATCACATTGAAAATTCCTTGCCACTCCTTTCTGGCCTGCCAAGTTTCAGTAGATAGGTCTGCAACCACTCGGATTGGTTCCCCTTTGTATGTTAGGACCCTTTTATCACTAGCGGCTTTCAGAATTCTCTCTTTGTCCTTATAGTTTGCCAGTTTCACACTATGATATGTCATACAGAAGATCAATTCAAGTTACGTCGGAGAGGAGTTCTCTGTGCCTCTTGGATTTCTGTGTCTGTTTCCTTCCCCAGATTTGGGAAGTTCTCTGCTATAATTTGTTCAACCACTCCTTCAGCACCTTTCCCTCTCTCTTCCTCTTCTGGAATTCCTATGATACAGATATTGTTCCCTTTGATTGTATCACTTAGTTCTCAAACTCTCCTTTCGTGCTCCTGAATCAGTTCGTCTCTCTTTTTCTCAGATTCTTCTTTTTTTATAAGTGTGTCTTCTAATTCATGTATTCTCCTCTCTGCCTCTTCAAGCTGTACATTGGAAGCCTCCATTTTATTATGCATCTCATATATAGCATTTTTTAATTCATCACAACTATTTTTAAGCTCCATAGTCTTTGTGGCAATAGTTTCTCTTATGTCTTCCAGCTTATTTCAAGCCCCGCGATTCATTTTATGACTATTGCTCTAAATTCTTGTTCAGTTATGTTGCTTGTATCTGGTTTGAACACTTCTTTAGCTGTCATTTCTTCCTGGAATTTCTTTAGAGGAGAGTTCTTCCATTTCATCATTTTGGCTAGCTTTCTGTCTCTTCTTAGTTTTAAAAGTTTTATGCACACTGCACTTGCAAGTACTACTGTATAAAAGAAGGCTCTTTGACTGTCCAGGGCTTGTCCATTCAGGAAGTGTTCTTTGAATGGTGTCTCTTGGTCTATCTAGTTGAGACTTTGGTTACTTTTTTTCCTTACTTGTAGTGGTATTTGACTCTCCACCATGTGTACTTTGGCTTGTTTCTTGAGGTAGCCCTGGTAAAGAAAACAAACAGACAAACACACAAGGAACAAAGGCACACAAACGCACAGACAAAGCCAACAAACAAGCAAACTGAAAGGGAAAAAGAAAAAGATAAAAAGAAAGGAGAAAAAAACAGGAAGGAGGAAAAACAAATAATAAAAATAAAAATATAAAATAAATATTAAGACAGAAGAAAATAAAAGAAAAAAGAGAAAAACCCAAAAGACAAAGGACAGTCTAAAAGCTTAAAACCAGACATCACAGCTACAAATAAAGAGCCGGGTGTATGCAGTGCTGATGGAAGAACATATACAAAGAGATAAATGACAGGGCGGGGATGAAGCGAAATTGGAAGAGAAATGACAAGACAGAGAGACTAAGATGCTTAATTCAGAGAGAGAAAGAGGAGAATATGGTAAGAGGCCAGGAGAAAGAAACGAGGCTAATGTTACTCAAGAAACTGTATAGTTTGATTACCCCAGAGAGAAAGAGATAGAAAGGTAGCTGTGGAAGTATAGAATATACAACTAGAGAATGAATTAAATGTGACTGTTTAAGGAAACCAGTGACCAGAGTGTCCAGGCCAGAGGAGGGGAGGGACAGAAATTAGATAAGGGAAAATATATCTGAATAGAAAGAATTGTTCTAGAATTAATCATGACAGTACAACCATGTTGGTCTTGCCCTGGGCTCTGGTTAAAAAAAAAAAAAAAAAAAAAAAAAAAAAAAAAAAAAAAAAAAAAAAAAAAAAAAAAAAAAAAAAAAAAAAAACAGCTCTCTAGCAGGGATAGGCGTGGTTTGGTGTAGGTGGTTCTTAGCCTCCACTGCATCCAGCTGACTGCTTCCAGAGGTCCTGTCTTGGGGAGAAAAATGGCCACGCCCAAGTCCCTTCTCGAGCCAAATGTTGCAACTCACTCTTTTGGGTCTAATCTCCCTTTGTCGTGGGTGTAGCCAGGGTGGGCCATGCTCTATGTACCCAAGCCATACCTCGTTTCCAGATCTTAGTCCCTGTGGTCCATTGATACCATCTGAAATATAAACCTGCAGGCCGAGTCCCTCCTAGCAGTTTCAGGTCTCTCTTTTAACCCCCGGGAATCGAGCCTAGCCAGAAGAGAGGCTGAGCAGCTTCAGGCCCACTGCTTCGCCTCAGGTTTAGCTGGAGAGCAGAAGAGCGATTTCTTCGGGCATCACCTGTGATGTGTCCTCCTCAAGGTCAGCTGGACAGCTGGAAACTGGATCCTTCTGTGTCCTGAGCTGAGGTTTTTCTCTTCTCCATGAACAGGGACAGTTTCTTGAGCAGTTTCAGCCACTCTTTATTTTCCCTTGACTCACCGTGGCTCCCCATAAAGGGGTCTCCCTCCCCTCCCTTCGTATCTCTGGTTCTGGCCTGTTTTTATCTTCTCTAATTTGCACTCATGCTATAAGGTTTTCTCAGTGGACTGTGTCTCTTTTTCCTCCCAAACTCCTGGATTCTGTAAGGGTTCCTATGGCTTCAGGTCTTCTCCTTTGGAGAGATGGTGGCGAGTGAAATGTACGGGGCTTCCTACTTCTCCACCATCTTGCCTCCTCGCCTCTTCTTTCACTTTAATTTGTCCCGATTAATCATTGGTTTTCCCTTTATATTTTTTATCACATCTATAGTTCATTTCATACACTTCAAATTCTTTATCAGTGGCTTTAGAAATCATAACTAAATGATACCATATTAAATTTGATCTACTTTAGAGTAGTAAATGGAGGAAGTAGACTACCTTGCACTGTAGAGAAAACAAAATAAAGATTAAAAAGTTTTCTACAATGCCTGGCCATTAAAGTTTGGCAATTTGCAATGCAATACCCACTTGTAGATAAGACCTTTCGGAGGATGGTCACATTTATGCCAAGTGCAAATATGAATTTGTAAAAATTCACATCCAGTTGTATTCTGTTTTGAAACCTGCTATTAAAGGAACATATATATATGTTAATGAAGATCACCCTCAGATCCATCATTTCAGTCATACTAGACCTATTGCTATGGAAAAACATTAAGATATGCTCCATTAAGTGGAATATTTCATTAAGCAGCTGTATCCAGGCAGCTCGAAAGGCAGTGATAACTTATGTTTACAATGATGATTTTGGAGCATTGTAAGTTATTAAAATACATTCCAAATACTCAAAATAAAATGTAGTAGGTTCAGTGTAATTTTAGCATTGCATGTTTCTCCTTTTTTAAAATTTTATTATAGGCCTACAACAGTTGGGAATTAATGTATTAATGTAAAATGTGTAAACTGACTGTTAACCAAGAATATATTAAATCAGAATGATTCACTTTACAATTTCTTTGAGTAATAGGAGATCTTCTGTATTTGATTTGATGTTTTTATTTAGCCACATTTTCATGACTTATGCACTTTTAAGAAAATGGACACTATATTTTCTTGATTTTCTTGTTTATTATTTTTAATTTAAAATTCCAAACTTAAGTTTATAATTATAAAGTAAGTGTGGAAATTCTACCCATTTTGTTGTAGTTCAATCTAAGGTATAATATCAATCCATGGGCCCCAAAGAACTTATTATGCCTTTGCTATGATGTCAGCATTGTGCTAGATAATACTAGATAAATAATACTGAAGAGACTGAACACTTGATTCACTCATCCATTTAACAAATATTTATTGAGCACAAATTATATGAAAGCCATTGCTATTTTGTTAACAAAAACAGTTGCTGTGTTTCCCTCATAGAACTTAAATGTTATTGTTGCTGGGTTGGAAACATACATTATTCAAAGAATCATATAAATAACTGTAAAATTCCAATGGCAGAGAAGCCTATAGTATTATGAAAACCTGTCCTGGGGAGTAAAGGATGTCTTTCTTTAGATGAGATCTGAGGGATGAGTAGGTGCTAAAAATTTGAAGAGGAACCTTTAATAATGTAAGTAGAGAAAGGCTCTATAGAAAAAGGAAACATGGTACTTTTTTAATTTTTTAATGTTTTTTATTTATTTCTAAGAGAGAGAGAGAGAGAGAGAGAGACAGCGTGAGCAGTGGAGGGTCAGAGAGAGAGGGAGTCACAGACTGAAACAGGCTCCAGGCTCTGAGCTGGCAGTCAGCACAGAGGCCGATGAGGGGTTTGATCCCACGAACCGCGAGATCATGACCTAAGCGAAAGTCGGACGCTTAACCGACTAACCCACCCAGGAGCCCCAAACATGGTACTTTTGAGAAAGTGATTATCTAGTGTGGAAGGAGTGGAGAGATTGTGAGTAAGATGTGGGTGATGACATAAGAGAGAGAAATGGGTCAGTGTATACAGGTACAAAAGGAAGCTTTGAGGGTTTTTAAGCAGGAATTGACAGAATGGCATAATAAGTTTATGTTTTGAAAACATTGCTTTGGCCAATGTGTACAAAATTGTTAGAAGGATGCCATAATGGAAGAAAAAAGACAAATTAGAATACTACTGTGGTAGCCCTTGTGAGAGATGACACCAATGTTATAATGGTTCCAGTAGTGGAAGACAGAAGCTTACACATTAGAGAGATATTTAGAAAGTAGGTTTTCAAGTTTTGAAAGTACAAAGGTGGTTCCTGAAATAGAGAATACTGGATGAGATGGAAATTTTCTTGTGGGGCGGGCAGGGGGTTAGTTTGATTTCAGACATATTTGCCTTTGAGTTATTTACAGGACCTTTGCACAAGGTGATACTTGCAGTAAAATCATTAAAGTGCAAACCAAACCAATAAATAATACTGGCATGCTAGTAGATAGTTCAGCCTTCAAACCTTACTGGGAGTTTTGATAGAAAAATGACATACTCCATTACTCCTTTCATGAGTACATGCATTTGAGTTTCATAGTAGAAGAGCAAGGTGGAAGAGCAAGGCTATTTTAGAATTTATTAACTCCTAGCTATTCTATTCTATTCTATTCTATTCTATTCTATTCTATTCTATTCTATATAATTCCAAAAAAGATTATAATCCAGATATACATGACATTAATTCAGTTCTTCCATGCTATCTATCGATGCCTATAATAGTGAATGAAAGAGTGGCACTGGTAGATTTGAATGCTTTAAGCCCAGTTACATTGACTGAACTCTTGACACTGATCACTCACCTTATTAATTTGCATTTATTTTCTAATAGCAAGTTGCAAGAGGACTGGAGGCACACTGAGCTAAGAAGTACATAATATCCAGCATATAAAGGTCTCAGCAAACATCCACTCACAAGTCAATCTTGATTGCCCTCTCTGGGAACCATGATCAGTTGAAAGCATCAAAAATCTAACAATAAATATCCCCAGGTTGTTCTATCTCAATTTCTCCCATTTGTGAGTTTTCTTTAAGAAAATGTAATATCATTGATGAAAGTGAACACAGAAAAAGAGGTAGGTAAGAGTAAAAAAAGAATCATTGTTTGCCTTACTATTCCCTAAAAGGAAATAATTATTTCATTATATATTCTCGATATTTCCAAAGCATCTTATAAAATTCAAATCTTCTATATTAAATCATAAATGTAGAAACTAAATGGTTGTATTATTTTTTATTTCATTGAGATGATATTCTTCAATAGTTGTATGTATGTAAGTTTTGAATCACTAAATTGTATACCTGAAACTAATATTACACTGTATGTTAAAGAACTGTAATTTAAATAAAAACTTAAGATAAAATTGGCTAAAAAACAATTTATAATATGAAATTGTTTTGAATATCATTAGATTTACAATGTCTTTGACATGAACAGAATTCTTACATGCCTTTGTTACCCCCACTTCACTAATAAGTAGCACAACAAAAATAGCAAACAGTTTTGAATCTCATGTTAATGATAGACATATTAAATGTGGAAATTGTCACCTCAGTTAGGCTTAGGATTCCTCAACATCAATATTTTTTTTTCTGACCTCCAGGCCTATTTCAAGAAACTGAAAAAAGCGCGAGTCCAAAACCTAACAGCTCACCTAAAGGAACTAGAGGCAGAACAACAAGAACGCCCTAAACCCAGTAGAAGAAGAGAAATAGTAAAAATTAGAGCAGAAATAAACAACATAGAGACCAAAGAAACAATTGAATAGATCAGTGAAACCAAAAGTTGTTTTTTTGACAAAATAAACAAAAATGACAAACCTCCAGCCAGGCTTCTAAAAAAGAAAAGAGAGAGCACCCAAATAGACAAAATCATGAATGAAAATGGAATTATTACAACCAACCCTTCAGAAATACAGGCAATTATCAGGGAATATTATGAAAAATTATATGCCAACAAATTGGACAACTTAGAAGAAATGGACAAATTCCTAAACACACACCAACTACCAAAATTCACACGGGAAGAGATAGGAAACCTAAACAGACCCATAACTAGTGAGGAAATTGAATCAGTGATCAAAAATCTCCCAACAAATAAGAGTCCAGGACCAGATGGCTTCCCCGGGGAATTCTACCAGACGTTTAAAACAGAACTAATACCAATTCTTGTCAAGCAATTCCAAAAAATAGAAAGCGAAGGAAAACTCCCAGACTCATTTTATGAAGCCAGCATCACTCTGATTCCCAAGCCAGACAGAGATCCATCTAAAAAAAGAGAACTACAGGCCAATATCCTTGATGAATACGGATGTAAAATTCCTCAACAAGATACTTGCAAATCGAATCCAGCAGCACATAAAAAGAATCATCCACCAAGATCAAGTGGGATTCATTCCTGTATTACAGGGCTGGTTCAACATTCGCAAATCAATCAATGTGATACATCACATCAACAAAGAAAAGATAAAAACTATATGATCCTGTCAATAGATGCAGAAAAAGCATTTGACAGAATACAGCATCCCTTCTTAATAAATGCTCTAGAGAAAGTTGGAATAGAAGGAACCTACATAAACATCATAAAAGCCATCTATAACAAGCCTTCAGCTAACATCATCCTCAACGGGGAAAAACTGAGAGCTTTGCCCCTGAGATCAGGAACACGACAGGGATGTCCACTCTCACCACTGTTGTTTAACATAGTGCTGGAAGTCCTTGCATCAGCCATCAGACAACAAAAGGAAAACAAAGGCATCAGAATTGGCAAAGAGGAAGTCAAATTTTCACTTTTCGCAGACATGATACTCTACATAGAAAACCCGACAGACTCCAGCAGAAGCCTACTGGAACTGATCCAGTAATTCAGCAAAGTTTCAGGGTACAAAATCAACGCACAGAAATCGGTTGCACTTTTATACACCAGCAATGAAGCAACAGAAAGAGAAATCAAGAAGCTGATCCCATTCACAATTGCACAAAAAACCATAAAATACCTCGGAATAAACCTAACGAAGGATACAAGAGATCTGTATGATGAAAACCATAGAAAACTTATGAGGGAAATTGAAGAAGGCACAAAGAAATGGAAAAACATTCCATGCTCATGGATAGGAATAATAAATATAGTTAAGATGTCATTACTATCCAAAGCAATCTACACATTCAATGCAATTCCAATCAAAATTGCACCAGCATACTTCTCAAAACTAGAGCAAACTATCCAAAATTTGTATGGAACCACAAAAGACCCCGAATAGACAAAGTGATACTGAAAAATAAAACCATAACGGGAGGTATCACCATTCCAGACTTTAGCCTCTACTACAAAGCTGTCATCTTCAAGACAGTATGGTATTGGCACAAAAACAGACACATAGACCAATGGAATAGAATTGAGAACTCAGAACTGGACTCAAAAGTATACAGCCAACTAACCTTTGACAAAGCAGGAAAGAGTATCCAATGGAAAAAAGACAGCCTCTTTAACAGATGGTTTTGGGAGAACTGGACAACAACATGCAGAAGAGTGAAACTAGATCAATTTCTCACAGCATACACAAAAATAAACTCAAAATGGATAAAGGACCTGAACGTGAGACAGGAAACTATCAACACCCTAGAGGAGAAAGCAGGAAACAACCTCCTTGACCTCCACTGCAGCAACTTCTTACTTGACACATCCCCCAAAGCAAGGGAATCAAGAGCAAAAATAAACGATTGGGACCTCATCAAGATTAAAAGCTTCTGCACGGCAAAGGAAACAACACACAAAACTAATAGGCAACTGATGGAATGGGAAAAGATGGTTGCAAAGACATATCAGATAAAGGGTTAATATCCAAATTCTATAAGGAACTCACCAAACTTAACACCCAAAAAACAAACAACCCAGTAAAGAAATGGGCAGAAGACATGAACAGACACTTCTCCAAAGAGGACATCCAGATGGCCAACAAATATATGAAACGATGCTCAGCCTCCCTCCTCATCAGGCAAATACAAATCAAAACCACACTGAGATACCACCTCACGCCAGTCAGAGTGGCTAAAATGAGCAAATCAGAGAATGCGAGATGTTGGTGAGGATGTGGAGAAACGGGCACCCTCCTACACTGTTGGTGGGAATGTAAACTGGTACAGCCTCTCTGGAAAACAGTGTGGAGGTTCCTCAAAATTTAACAATACAACTCCCCTATGACCTAGCAATAACACTGCTAGGAATTTACCCAAGGGATACAGAAATGCTGATGCATAGGAGCACATGTACCCCAATGTTCATAGCAGCACTCTCAACAATAGTCAATGCATGGAAAGAGCCTAAGTGTCCATCAACAGATGAATGGATCAAGAAGATGTGGTTTATCTATGCAATGGAATAGTACATGGCAATGAGAAACATTGAAATCTGGCCATGTGTAGGAACATGGATGGACCTTGAGGGTGTTATGCTGAGTGAAATAAGTCAGGCAGAGAAGGACAAATATCATATGTTTGCACGTATAGGAGGATTAGGAGGAACTTAACAGGTCCATGGGGGAGAAGAATGGGGGAAATGGTGGGGGAAAGGGAGAGAGGCAAACCATGAGAGACTCTTGAATGCTGACAAAAACTGAGGACTGATGGATGTAGGGGAGGGGAAGCGGGGCACAGAGGGGGGCACTTGTGGGGATGAGCACTGGGTGTTATATGAAAACCAACTTGACAATAAACTATTTGAAAAAAAATTAGTTTCTGACAAAGGCATTTGTGTCTATATCAATTTATAGGAAAGTCTGGAATCTTTTACTTCTTTAAACTTAAATTTGAGCTGATTCAACACTTAAATATATCGCATACTTAGTGTGCTATAGAAGTTAGTATAAAACATAGTTTGGGCTGAATGTACGCACAGTTTCTTCCCTGTCTCTGTCTATCATGCAACTTTGTGGTACTCAGACAATTGCCTTCAGGACACACCACAGATATTTCATAGTTCCGAGGTGTAGTTTATTAATTAGTTTTTTATTATTAAACTAGGTTAGGTTCTTTATCTCTGAATAAAATTCCTGAGGACAATAAAATGTTAAAACAGTCACAGCTGAATATTATTTTGAGATAACACTTTTTCCCCTATGCCATCATTCCCTTTTCTTTTCTTTTTTCTTTTTTTTCTTTTTATTTACTTCTAGGAGAGAGAGAGACAGCGTGAGCAGAGGAGGGTCAGAGAGAGAGTGAGACACAGACTCTGAAACAGGCTCCAGGCTCTGTGCTGGCAGTCAGCACAGAGCCCGATGCGGGGCTCGAACCCACGAACCGCGAGATCATGACCTAAGTGAAAGTCGGACGCCCAACCGACTAAGCCATCCAGGCGCCCCAATCATTCCCTTTTCTTATCTCATATTCAATTTCGTTGCCTCTGGGGAAGTATGTAGCATAGAGTTGTCGGTGAGACTTTCTAGCATTGTTTTTATAATTCTAAATCCATAGAAGAATGTAAGGTTTGCAGAATCACTTTAGCGTTATCTTTGACATTCCTTTCTTTCATATTCAACATCCAATCCATCACCTAATTCTGTTGGCTGTATCTTCAAAATATAAGAATCTAAACCCTTTCATCTCACAATCCTGGTCTGAAACACCACCATCTCCTCCTTGGATCACACTGTAATAAACTCCTAATTTGTCTATAAACCCCATCAGTAGTTTACTCTTAACACAATACCTAGAGTGATACTTCATTTTCGCCCAAATTTTTTATTTAAATTCCAGTTGGTTAGCATGCACACAATGTAATATTATTTTCAGGTGCAGTATTTAGTGATTCAACACCCAGTGCTTATCAAAATTGCATTTTTTAATACCCATCAGCCATTTAACTCACCCCCCACCCCAGTAACCTTCAGTCTATTTTCTGTAAAGAGTCTGTTGCTTGGTTTGCCTCTCTCTTTTCCATTTGCCCATCTTTTGTTCACTTGTTTTGTTTCATAAGCTCCACATATGAGTGAAATCATATGGTATTTGATTTTCTCTGACTGACATTTCACTTAGCATAACAGTCTCTAGCTCCGTTCACATCATTGCAAAGGGCAAGATTTCATTCTTTTTTTTTTTAATGTCTGAGTAATATTCCATCGTGTGTCCATCCATCAGCCAATATAAATATGGGCTCTTCTCATAATTTAGCCATTGTTGATAATGTTGCTATAAACATTAGGGTGCATGTTTCCCTTTGAATCAGTATGTTTGTATCTTTTGGGTAAATACATAGTAGTGCAAATGCTGGATCCTAGGGTGGTTCTATTTTTAACTTTTTGAGGAATCTCTATCTTGTTTTCTTGAGTGGCTACACCAGTTTGTATTCCCACCATCAGTGAGAAGGTTAACTTCTCCACATCCTCACCAGCATCTGTTTTCAGAGTTGTTCATTTTAGCCATTCTGACTGGTGTGAGATGGTATCTCAGTGTGGTTTTGATTTGTATTTCTTTGATGATGAGTGATGTTGAGCATATTTTCATGTGTCTTTTAGCCTCCAGAATACTTTAAAAATGAAAATTACATTATTATTCTGCCCTAAACACCATAGTCCATGGGTTCTTAACTTCTTTTGTACCATTAACTCCTTTGGTAGGCTGGTCAAACCTCAATTCCTTTTCAAACTATTTAAAAATGCATAAAATTAACTTCTTACTTGACACATCCCCAAAAGCAAGGGAATCAAGAGCAAAAATAAACTGTTGGGACCTCATCAAGATTAAAAGCTTCTGCACAGCCAAGGAAACAACCCAGAAAATTAATAGGCAACCAACGGAATGGGAAAAGATAGTTGCAAATGACATATCAGATAAAGGGTTAATATCCAGAATCTATAAGGAACTCACCAAACTACACGCCCGAAAAACAAACAACCCAGTGAAGAAATGGGCAGAAGACATGAACAGACACTTCTCCAAAGAGGACATCCAGATGGCCAACAGACACATGAAACGATGCTCAGCATCCCTCCTCATCAGGGAAATACACATCAAAACCACACTGAGATACCACCTCACGCCAGTCAGAGTGGCTAAAATGAGCAAATCAGAGAACTCTAGATGCTGGCGAGGATGTGGAGAAACGGGGACCCTCCTACACTGTCGGTGGGAATGTAAACTGGTACAGCCCCTCTGGAAAACAGTGTGGAGGTTCCTCAGGAAACTAACAATAGAACTCCCTTACGACCCAGCAAAAGCACTGCTAGGAATTTACCCAAGGGATACAGAAATGCTGAGGCATAGGAGCACATGTACCCCAATGTTCATAGCCGCACTCTCCACAATAGCTAAAACATGGAAAGAGCCTAAGTGTCCATCAACAGATGAATGGATCAAGAAGATGTGGTTTATCTATACCATGGGATACTACATGGCAATGAGAAACAATGAAATCTGGCCATGTGTAGCAACATGGATGGACCTTGAGGGTGTTATGCTGAGCGAAATAAGTCAGGCAGAGAAGGACAAATATCATATGTTTACAAGTATAGGAGGATTAGGAGGAACTTGACGGAGGAACAAGGGGGAGAAGAAGGGCGGAAGTGGTGGGGGAAAGGGAGAGAGGCAAACCATGAGAGACTCTTGAATGCTGACAAAAACTGAGGACTGATGGATGTGGGGGGGAGGGGGGATGGGCATGGAGGAGGGCACTTTGGGGATGAGCACTGAGTGTTATGTAGAAACTAATTTGACAATAAACTATTTGTAAAAAAAAATAAATAAATAAAAATAAAAATGCATAAAATTTAAAAAGGAATGCAAAGTAAACCAACTATTATGAAGTAAATAGCCAAAATATCTTTAAAAATCAAATTTATGATATAGTGATATATGTGCTTCTTATTTAAAGCACTACATAATAAAATCTAGGAACAGGTCTAATAACTATAATAATTTCCATGAAGTAATAAGTGTAAATTATACTTTAAGATATCTTCAACACCTATAATAGGATATAAAACTGCCTTTGATTTCTCATGGTGACATAATTATAGGTAATGTTAATACTACTGTGGTTTGTTACTATACTCATAGTGGAAGGAAATGACAAGTTTTGTTCAGGGGTTAGTGAATATAGATGTAACTCTTTTTCCTGTCTAGGTTTACAAACCTCCTGAATTCCATTCAAAGACATTCAAGGTCAAGAACCCCTGCTCTAGTGTCTTCCCATCTCACTCATGATAAAAGCTACATCCTCATTAGAATTTATACACTCATAAGGATCAACACTCCCTATTCAATATATTCTTTCATTATTCTCTCCTTTAGTCACTCTCCTCTTGTCACAGTAGCATCCTTCAACATGCTAGGCATACTCTATCTTAGAGTGTTTCCACTGGCTTTTTCAGATGGTATTATTATTAAGTCATAAAGGCTCTTTATATACTTTTGATACAATTCCTTTGTGTGTATATATATGTATATATATATATACATATTTATATAAATGTTTTCCCCATATATGTTGTGTCTTTTCATTTTCTTAGTGCTTATTTGAAAAATCAAACATACTTAGTGGTGGGAAAACACAACAGAGGGAAGGTAAGATGGTTTTATTGGCACACACACTTATATCGGGAAATGGTGAGAGAGGAGGTTAAAAGGCAGTACTCGACTCTGTTTCTTGAAATGTGTTATACCTCTCTTAATATGTATTCAAATAGCTGGGACCAAATAATCAATCTTCACATTAGATAAATGTGACTCATACAGTGAATTAAGATCCACCTCTCTAGAATGTCTGCTCTTTATTAACTTTCACCATACCATTAGCTGAGTGAAGCAATCCCCCACCCCAAACATATATAACCAATTTTGGGAGAGGGAAATGGTGATTAATCAGACTTATCTTGCCACTAAAGTGCATCTGTTCAAATACACTTGAACTCTTCTCTGAGAATTTTAATTAAAGGATTTTCAGTTTAATATGATGCCTTATATAAATCTATGAGTTGAGCTGCCCATTTCCAATTTAAATAGGTTTGGAAACAATTAAAAAAAAAAAAACTAAAGGCAACTGATGGAATGGGAGAAGATATTTGCAAAGGACTATCTTATAAAAGGTTAGTATCCAAAATCTATAAATATCAAACAAGCCAGTTAAGAAATTGGAAGAAGGCATGAATAGCCAATTTTCCGAAGAAGACATCCAGATGGCTAACAGACACATGAAAAGGTGCTCAACATCACTCATCATCAGGGAAATACAAATCAAAACCAGAATACATACTACCTCACAACTGTCAGAATGGCTAAAATGAACAATTCAGGCAACAACAGATGTTGGTTAGAGTGCAGAAAAAGAGGAACTCTTTTGCACTGCTGGTGGCATGCAAACTATTGCAGTCACTCTCGAAAACAGTATAGAGGTTCCTCAAAAAATTAAGAATAGAACTACCCTACTACCCAGCAATTGCAGTACTAGGTAGTACTCCAAAGGATACAGGAGTGCTGTTTTGAAGGGGCACGTGCACTCCCAATGTTTATAGCAGCACTACCAACAGTTGCCAAATTATGGAAAGAGCCCAAATGTCCATCAACTGATGAATGGATAAAGAATACGGTGTGTATATATATATACAATGGAATTAAAAAGAATGGAATTTTGCCATTTGCAACAATGTGGATGGAACCAGAGTGTATTATCCTAAGTGAAATGAATCATTTAGAGAAAGGCAAATATCATATGACTTCACTCATATGTGTAATTTAAGATACAAAACAGATGAACATAAGGGAAGGGGTGGAAGAAAAGAAAAGGAAACAAACCACAAGAAACTTGTAACAGTAGAGAACAAACTGAGGGTTGATGGAGGGAGGTGGGTGGAGGTAACGGGTGATGGGTGTTAAGGAGGGTACTTGCTATGATGAGCACTGGGTGTTGTATGTAAGTGATAAATCACTGAATTCCACCTGTGAAACCAATATTGTACTGTATGTTAACTATAAAATAGTTTTTAAAATTTAAAAAAATGGAATAGCTTTACAGAAAAAAGGGGGACATTTCAGAATAAAGGTATTTGAAAAAAATCACAAGTTTTTGGAGATGTGTCCTCTTGTGTGGCATCATTATTTAAGTAAAATAAATTCCCATAATTTGAAACAAATTCATGTGAAAATGTGAATCCAATTCCAGGTAGAAATTACTTTTAAGCTTTTTGAAACAGAGAAACCATTCTTTTCAATTGTGCTCTAGTTCGGCTTTTCTCCAAGTGTGGTCTCAGGACCATTTTAATTAGAGTAACCTGGAATATCTGTTAAAATGTAAATTCTGGGGGCATCTGGGTGGCTCAATCAGTTAAGTGTCTGACTTTTGATTTTGGCTCGGGTCACAATTTCACGGTTTGTAGAATTGAGACCTGCATCGGGCTCTGAATTGACAGCACAGAGCCTGCTTGGAATTCTCTCTTTCCTTCTTTATCTGCCCCTCCCTTGCTTGCTTGTGCATGCTCTCTCTCTCAGAATAAATAAATAAACATTTAAAAAAGTAAATTCTCAATTAAAATCTTAGATGACAATGTTGAGAAATTTGCATTGTTAGTATTCTCCTGGTATATATATATCCACCTGTTACTTTTAATTATTAAACACAGTGCTGTTTTGTTTAATGTGACTTTTTATAAACAGCGTGTAGCTGGATTAGAAACTACCTGAGAGGCGCCTGGGTGGCTCAGTCAGTTAAGCATTTGACTCTTGGTTTCTGTTCAGGTCACGATCTCATGGTTCGTGAGTTCAAGCCCCTTGTTGGGCTCCATGCTGGCAGTGAGGTGTCTGTTTGGGATTCTCCTTTTCACCCTCTCTCTGCCTCTCACATACTCTGTCCCTCAAAATAAATAATAAACTTAAAAAAAGAAACAACACCTGAGAGTTAACGTGCATAATCAACCTATTTATAATTTTTGTGACTAAAGATATATTGAAATTATTCCTAAACTCTTAAAGTATTTTCCATATAGCTTTGTTTTCCTTTTAATCCTGTCAGCACAGAGCTGGATGCGTGGCTTGAACTCCAGAACCATGAGATCGCGACCTGAGCTGATGCCTGACGCTCAACTGAATGAGCCACCCAGGCGCCCCTTGTATTATATTTGGTTGATTTGGTTACATTTCTCTGTTTCCCCACCTTTACTCTTGCAACTTGTATAATTTGGTTCTATTCTATTAACAGTAAGGCACATTTCTGTAAGAAACCTTTGCCAACTACACTTGATTAAGATTTAACCACATTATTCTAAATTAACTAAAATAAATCAGGAAATGCAAAATGCAAAAGCTGATTTAAATTGTCTTTCATACTACTCCCACACCAAGTATGTAATTTATTTAGACTATTTTCAAAATGTGGTCTAGGGACTACTGGTATTAGAATCACCTGAAGTGATTATTAAAATTGCAAATACCTGAACCTATCAAAGATCTACTGAGTCCGAATCTCTGAGGGCAGAGGACCAGAAGTCTGCATTTTAAAAGTTTTAATTTAAATTCCTATTAGTTAACATACAGTACAATATTATTTTTAGTTGTACAATATAGTGATTCAGCACTTCCACACAGCACCCGATGCTCATCATAGTAGAAATTTACCTTTTAAAATACCCGCGTCGGGCTCTGTGCTGACTGCCAGCTCAGAGCCTGGAGCCTGTTTCAGTCTGTGACTCCCTCTCTCTCTGACCCTCCCCTGCTCACGCTGTCTCTCTCTCTCTCTCTCTCCTAGAAATAAATATATATATATATTCTTCTTGGAGCCATATATATATATATATATATATATATATATATATGGCCATTTAAGAAGAACAATAGAATTTAAGAAACAAAACAAATGAACTTACGGGTAAAAAGAGAGAGAGGGAAACCACGAAAAAGACTCTTAGATATAGAGAACAAACTGATGTTGCTGGAAGGGAGAAGGGTGGGGAGTTGGGTTCAATTGGTGATGGGTGTTAAGGAGGACAGTTGTGAGAGCACAGGGTGTTGTATGTAACTGATGAATCACTATATCTTATACCCGTAACTAATATTACACTGTATGTTAACTAACTGGAATTTAAATAAGAACTTGAAACTAAAAAAAAAAAAAAAGAAAAAAAAGAAAGAAAGAAAACCAACTAAGTAGAAGTAACCTTTTTTTTTTCTAAGAGACATTCACATTTATTAGGGAAATCTCCACTTGTCAGAGTGTCTACACTGCTATACCAGGCAGAGAGGGATGGCTCTAGTTCTCTAGAACCTGTTATCAGTGAAGAAGACATGGAGGGACATCTGCAAAACAGCCTTCCTTTTTTATTATTGTACTTTTTTTATTGTACTTTTTTTGGTAACCTTCCATAACTGGCTCCTGATCTCCAAAATCATTTTTGTCTTTAGCTAAAGATGGTATTCAAGGTGAAGGCTTTGCTATTCTGGGGAGTTACCCCATTTTCCTAGGTCTCTCCCATGTGTTATCATGTTATCAAACTTGTTTGTTTTCTCCTATTAATTATATCAAGTCATATTATTTTATTTTTTAATTCTTTTAATGTTTATTTACTTTTGAGAGAGAAAGAATCCAAGCTGGGGAGGAACAGAGAGAGAGAGGGAGACATAGAATCTGAAGCAGGCTCCAAGATTGTCAGCACAGAACCCGATGTGGGGCGCAAACCCATGAACTGTGAGATCATGACCTGAGATGAAGTTGGACAATTAATCGACTGAGCCACCTAGGCACACCTCATGTCATTTTGATTCTGAAAAAGGCAAAAGAGCGTTGAGGATGGAGCAAAAATTTTCCTCCTCAATGGGACATTGTTGGAATAAATACACCGATATCTGCAATTTACTCTAAAATACATCAAAAATTTAATACTCTTTAATGTATATGGACAGATATAGAATAAAGTAAGTATAGTAACTGTATTGTAAACTATATTGTAAGTATTTTAGTTGTATAATTTTGATGAGGGATATACAGTGTTGCTGTAAAATTTTTTCAACTTTTCTGTATCTTTTTGAAATGTTTGTATGTTTACTCTGTTTATATTTTTTCATGCTAAAATGACTGACAAGAAAGTAGTGTGCAAATAGAGTGAATTTCCAACATGCTTTGAAATTACAAATCATGTAACAACTAATGATATTCAATAAACAGTACATTTTTTGAAAAAGGATTCTGCTTACTAAATGGGACCAGGGGAGTTTGATCTGCAAGTTACCATCGAAGTATGAAGGCCAGAATTTCCCTGACTTTTCCCTGACAGAATTTCCTGCCTACAGCTCTTGGAGAAAAAGAGAATATATACATTGGAGGGTACAAATACAGGCCTTACCATATATAACTTGTGTGGACTTGGAACAGTTAGTTAACCTATATGGTCAAATAGGTTTTTTTTTTTTTTTTATATATATCCAAAATTAGGAGGAGTGATAACATTTATGTCATTAATTGTTGTGAGTAAAAATGAGATCACATAGCAAAATATTTGGCATAGAGTGTGCTCTCGAACTTTGTGAATTTTATTTCCTTTTCTTCATATGAGTTACAAATACGCTTTAGTCCGTACCGAAACTTTTATATTCCATTGTTACTGATTAGCTATTTGCCACTGTGTGCCCTTGGCATTTGCAGTTTCTCAGCCCAAGTCCTGTCCTCTTACTCATAAACTGATCACATAAAGCTCTGCTATTTCTGAAGAACATTGGTTGTCTCACAGGAAACAATCCTCTAGTTTGTGTCTCTGGATGTGTAGCTTTTGGGGGCCAGAGGTTGGAAGATGAAAAATTTATTTAGGGCTTGTCTTATCTTTGTTAATGGGGGAAGAGAAGTGGTTGGACTAAGAATTTATTGAAAGCCTTTATTCACGGAACTTTTAGCTGCTCGTCTCTTTTGTGAAAAGCAGGACTTGAACTAGACTAGACTAAGATCTTGTAGCCAAAATGAAGTGTGCTGACTAGCATACATTTTAATAAGTTAAAATTGAATAAGCATATTTACACTCAGGGACATCTGGGTGGCTCAGTCGGTTAAGTGCCCAACTCTTTGATTTTTGGTTCAGGTCATGATCTCACAGTTTGTGAGTTTGAGCCCCATGTTGTGCTCTGTACTGACATTACACAACCTGCTTGGGATTCTCTTTGTCCCTCTCTCTGCCCTTCCCCCACTTGCAGTCCCTTTCTCTCTAAACAAACAAACAAACAAACAAACGAAACAAACTTAAAAAAAAATAATTACACACACAGACTATTTAGGATGGACCAGAGCCAAACATACATTTCTTGTAAGCTATTAAACAGCAATTAACCTAGAACATCAATCACTTCTAACTAAGTCTAAATATTCCAATCATCTGTATCATTTGGTTTGTGTTCTTGATGAAGAAAATGTATGAAATTCATATTGAAAACTCAAATCTAGGCTCAACATTTGGATTAAAAGTATTTCCCTCAAATAATTGTTTCTTCTTTAGGAATTACTGATGAGCAAAATAATATACTTCAACCTGGCTGTCCTGCTATGAACTATGGATGATTAATAGATTTGTCATTTGGCATCAAAGATTTTTTAAGGTATTTTGGTTGCATAATAATGTTTGAAATGTTTCTATCCATTTTTGGCATGTTTCATCCACACATAGCATAGCTCTTTTACTGTACCTTGAAATTTGAAAACCACTTTGCAGACATGAAAACTATATCCAAGGACCAGTTCACATTTGTTGTCTTGCTATTGATATTTCTTTATGATTTATTCTTCTCAAGCCTTAGGACTTCAGCCTAGTTTTGGCTGAGAAGTTTATTTTTCAATGTCAATTTATTTATTTGCCACTTGTGTAGTAAATATGTTAGAAAGTGTCTTCATAGCCAGGTAACAGTAAAATGATATATAATATAGATATGAGATATGAACTGTCTCAGGATCCAGAAGCATTAAAGGGATACATTTGTAAACTGGCAGACAGGGCCTGGTCAAATGCAGAAAAAATTTGTTTCATGATTATAAAAGAAAAAAAAATAATGATAATGACAATAAGAATAATGATAATAATAATAGATTTAAACTACATAAAAACCACTATTTAAAAGTATTTTAAAAATCTAATTTTACCTGATTTTAATTAATTTCATTTGAATTAGTCCAATAAACTAATATCTTAAAATCAACTCATTTATTTTAAAACTCATTAATTGGACTCAGAACATTCCCTCTTTCATTGCTTAAAACAAAAGATATAGTTTTGCTTCCAAGTTTAGAGTTCTTTTTTGAAAAATGACAAATGCATTTATTTTTACATATAAGCATTATGAAATGCAATAGAGCCTACCTGTTTACTCTCTGCTACTCCCTTGTCTTTTATTTAAATTTTATGGACCTAGTAAAAGTTATTGTATTAACATAAAATTATAATTAGAAGTTTTGATTGTTGCTTTTAAAACAATGGCAGTAATAGAGAAATCCACAGTAAGCACTGAGGAAGGTACATATTAACGACGCTTTCGGGGGTCCTGGGTGGCTCAGTGGATCATGATCTCACGGTTCATGGGTTCAAGCCTCACGTCGGGCTCTGGGCTGACGGCTAGCTCAGAGCCTGGAGCCTGTTTCAGATTCTGTGTCTCCCTTTCTCTCTCACCCTCCCCTACCCACGCTGTCTCTCTATCTCTCTCCCAGAAATAAATAAAACATTAATTTTAAAAAATGGCACTTTCTTTTCACAGGATCTTTTCAAGGGGCCATTATTCATGCTTAAATGAAAGTTTGAAAAGTTTATTTGAAGATTCCCACACTATGGATTTTCTGTAAGAAGGCTGACCATTAATATCGCTATAATATCTATTAGGATATAACATTATTTGAGGCTAACCTTATAAAAAAGTCTGAAATTTGAAGGAACTCAAAATGCTAACAAAACCAGAAACAACACAGATCCTGAATAAAGTAGAAATAAATAAAAGTATAAATAAGGAATTTCAACTTCCATTTAATTAAATTTTAATAAAAATTGTTGTATGCATATAATATTTAGTAAAAAAAAAAAGAAAATGAGAACTTTGTTGCTTAACCACATGGTTTCGTGTTAATTTTTAGAACCATTCTTAATAAATAACTAAAAAAGAAATCCAGGACAAAGTTATTTTTTAAAATTTTTGTTTATGTTTTTGTTTTTTATTCAGTAATCTCTATGTAGCCTTAATGTGGAACTCGAACTCATGACTCAAGATCAAGAGCTGCACACTCTTCTGACTGAGCCAGCTAGGCACCCACTATGTAAGTGACCATTTTATTGACCTTATTGTTCTGTTGTTGAGGAAAGCCCATATATTCATTCATTATGTTTTTAGAAACATATTTTCTCCATTAACAGTACTGGAAATGCAGAGATGTGAAAAAGAAAGAAAGAAAGAAAGAAAGAAAGAAAGAAAGAAAGAAAGAAAGAAAGAAAGAAAGAAAGCAAGCCAGCCTTGGGGCGCCTGGGTGGCTGAGTCGGTTAAGCGTCCGACTTTCGCTTAGGTCATGATCTCGCGGTTCTGTGGGTTCGTGCCCCGCGTCGGGCTCTGTGCTGACTGCCAGCTCAGATCCTGGAGCCTGTTTCAGTCTGTGACTCCCTCTCTCTCTGACCCTCCCCTGCTCATGCTCTCTCTCTCTCCTAGAAATAAATTAAAAAAAAAAAAACATTTAAAAAAGAAAGAAAGAAAGCCTTCCAACAGCTATGTATAGTTATAAGTGTTATTTAATATTTTGATGAAAAGTTTTTTTCTTTTAATAAGTGGAACTTCCAGTTATTACAGATTCTCCCATTCTGTCTGCAAAACAGATATTTCACTTTTGATAAATTATCAGTGAAGACTGAAATTTAATAAGAACCTGAGTTTCAAAGAATGGCTTCTAAAACAAGGGCTAAGTCAATTGAAATGACTATGTTTATTTGTATCCCTGGCTTGTTAAGATAACCTAGAAATATTGTATTCAAGAGGTCAATCATTTGATGGGCAAAGTAGGCCATTTTTATTCTGGTTGGTGATCTGGCAAAAGGGGATCTTATTTACAAAGTAGATTATGAAATAAAGATATTTTTTTCTGCAAGTCCATTGCTACTACTGGAGGAAAAATATTAAAAGCACATGCTTTGCTTTGGGTGGGCTTAATGTGTAAGCTTTGTTTACAATGTGAGCATGTCATGATTCAAAGCTATAAAATGTCTGGAAATATAATTGCTTATGAAAATCATAGCAATGGGATATGTGCATTTCTCATTTACAGTATGTAATAGTTAACTTTTCAGAACATTTTCTATGTGCTTGATCCTATAATAGGCATTTTTCATATGTAATAACAGTCTTAATAATCTCCAAAAGCAGATATTTGTATGTTCCAATTTTATAGATGAGGAGAATGAAGCTTAGAGAAATTAAGTAATTTGTCAAAGATTCTAGCCTTTATAAATGGTAAAGTTATGATTTGAATCAAAAGGTCTAACTTTAGAACTCATGTGCTTAACTGTTATGCCAGACCAATGAAGGATATTTCAACTGTAATACACTTAAGAATCTACAATTTATTATTATATTATATATATTATATGCCTATATGTATTTAATTTTATATATATGCCTATACAACCCTATGAAATAATATTAATTTTTACCATTTTAGATGAATAAACTGAGGCACAGAAGTCCTAATTAGTCTAGAAATTTGGATCTGAAAGCATGTATGTGGAAAACATATGTTGAAGCCACATTTATAATAATAATAATAAATTTACTATTTCATAGGGTTGTTTAAATGATGAAATAAAATAATGTGATTTGTGTCAGGTAATATGATATGTACCAGATAATAAGATTTTTGCCAGATAAAATATGTTATTGTATTTAATCTTTTTAAGTGATAAAGATAATGATAATAATAGTACTTGACATTTACTGATGGACGACTATGAGCCAGGGATTGAATTAAGCACTTTTCATTGATTACATTTTATAATGCTCACAAAATTATAAGGCAAATACTATTATTATTTCCATTATACTTATGAGTTCACTGAGTAAGAATGAAATTAAGGAAAATTCTGAACATCAAGTAGCTAGTACTTTGCAGAGCCAAATTAGAAACACAGGCAGTCTGGTCCATTTGTTGAGTTAATACAGACCAGGACTTTTCCTTTTTTATTTTGTGGAACCCACTTCTATCCAACAATGAGTCAAAGCATACCAGTAAATATGGATTTACTGATCTCTGTGCAAATATAAGATTGCAGCAACAAAACGTTATTCCTTTATGGAAGGATAGTGAAGTAACAACAAGGAAGCCAGCAAGTGAATTATTGCAGTAATTCACTTTTCTTTTCCTTATGTGACAATGTTTATATGGTTTTGATTCCACTTGGAATTTTTCCATGCCTAATCCAAAAGAACTGAAAGTTACCCAACTACCAGTAAAACCAATAGCTGTGTTTTATGAACCCTTTGCCATATGGAGATGATATTATTGAAATGCATAGTGAAGCTATTTGACTCTTTTCTTTCAGAATCACATGCTTTATCTTTATATTAATTATTTTTAAGATAGCATCAATTGAACTAGGAAAACTGTTATTAGATTAAACTCCTCTACTGCCTCCTTAGTACAACTTGAAAAGGTACCTAAAACTCCAGAAAAATAGTTTTATTACTGGCCTGGGGTTCAATCAGCCAAATAAACAAAAACAAAAACTCTTATAAATAAGCAAAGGCCTACAAACATCTGAGCAGTATTTGTTCAAGAAAACTAATCAACATTGTTAAGAACAGTAGAGTTTGGAATGACTCAATTTGGCCTACATTCATTCATTTCTTCTCAGTTTCACTATAGCACTGAAAACCAGTAAACTCACAATTATGGTAGTTGTGAAAACCATCAATCTTAAAGTCATTGTAGGAAGCAGACCGGGTTTGGAACTACTGAAAAACCCCCATTCTCAAAGTCTTATCACTATTTGAGCTTTCTCTTAGATACTTGTAAAAGCCTCCATTTCAGGGTGTTTTTGTTTTCACCTAACTCTGCTAATTCTTCAGGAAAGTTGTATCCCCAAGGTGTCAAAAGCAGTCAGCAACAATTGTTTAATATTGCAGCTGTGCGAAGCTATAACTGTAGTGGTTAACAAGTGCCAGACCAAAAAATTAGAAGTAGATCTAGGAAGCATAATGTCCATAAAGAGTTTTCAAAAAACTCTGATATGGTCCTAGGGAGACAGAAGGCCAGGCACATGTGCAGGGCTATGTGCATTCTCAGGTAAGAATTCAGAGACACACAGCCCCTTCTTTCACCTCTTTCTGACATTGAGCAAGTGTACATAAAGGAAGTGAAAGCTATGGCAGAGTTGTATACTATAAGAATGATGAAGTCATGTTCCCAAACACACAGAGCCACTTGGGAAAATGTGAAAGGGTTATTGGTTCAAAGCATTTAAGGAAGTATTTGTCTAATTATTATCTGACCACTAAGCTATTCAAGCAGAGACTTCAGTGAACACAGGAAACAAGGTAGACAGATTTTACAGAAGTTCTCCAGGAAAGTCACTAAATAAACAAGCAAAAATTAATAACAACAAGAAAAAGCAATGATGAGAAATCTTGGGGAATTTAGGATTTCCATAGTTGTCACATTTTATTATCATGTAATATTTAAATATCCAGTGATTTTTTTAAGATGGCAGATATTCAAATATACATGAGATTATGGTCCAAATGCAGGTAAAAATAACATAAATAGTCCCTTAGAAAACCTAGTGTTTGGACTTACTGACTAGACAAATACTTTACTATTATAATATGGTTAAATAACTAAAAGAAACCATCCTTAGTAAACTAACAGAAAGTATAAGAATGAAATCACACCAAATAGAAAAGATCAATAAGAGGCAAATTTATTTTTTTAAAAAGAAGAAAAGCAAATTTCTGCAGCTAAAAATAAAAGTACAATAAATGAAATGAAAAAATTCACTTTTATACACTCAACAGCAGATTTGAACAAGCTTAGAAAAAAAATAACCAGACTTAAATATAAACCAATTGATAATATCCAGTTTGTGGAACAATAATTTTTTTAATGTTTTATTTATTTCTAGGAGAGAGAGAGAGACAGCGTGAGCAGGGGAGGGTCAGAGAGAGAGGGAGTCACAGACTCTCAAACAGGCTCCAGGCTCTGAGCTGGCAGTCAGCACAGAGCCCGACGCGGGGCTGGAACCCACCAACCGCGAGATCATGACCTAAGCGAAAGTCGGACGCTTAACTGACTAAGCCACCCACGCGCCCCAATGGAACAATAAAGTTTTAAAAATCTGAATAAAAGTTAACAAAACTTCAAAATCTATGGAATGGATTGTGGGGAAAAACGAAATATTTGCAAAATATGTATAGAATAAGGGGTTAATATCCAAAATATATAAATAACTCATACAATTGGATAACATAAAACAAACTGCTTGAAAAATGAACAGAGAAAGAACAAATAAATTTCATACAAATAAGAAATCCAAATGACCAACAGGTACATGAAAAGGAGCCCATATCACAAATTATCATAAAAATACAAATTAAAATGACAATGAGATATAACCTCATACATATTAGAATGATCATCATCAAGAAAAGAAGACGATGAAGATGTGGGGAAAATACCACACTTCTACATTGTAGTGGAATTGTAAGTTGTCTCAACTGCTGTGGAAAATAACATGAAAGTTCCTAGAAAAATGAAAAATACGGGGCGCCTGGGTGGCTTAGTCGATTGAGCGTCCGACTTTCGCTTGGGTCATGATCTCGTGGTTCGTGGGTTCGAGCCCCGCGTCGGGCGCTGTGCTGACTGCCAGCTCAGAGCCTGGAGCCTGTTTCAGAGTCTGTGACTATCTCTCTGACCCTCCCCCTACTCATGCTGTCTCTCTCTCTCTCCTAGAAATAAATAAAACATAAAAAAAAAGAAAAATGAAAAATACGATCCAGCAATTCCACTTCTAGGTATACATCCAGAGGAAATGAAAACAGGTTATCCAAGAGCTATCTGTACTACCATGTTTAATGCAGCATTGTTCTTAGTAGCCATGATATAAAAAAAGAATTTGTGTTCACCAATGGATGAATGTTTAAAAAAGATGTGATCTATATTTTGTCTATATATCTATACACACACCTATACACATGCACAATGAAATATTATTCAGTCATGAGAGAGAAGTAAATCCTGCCATTTGCCACACCATGAATGGACCTTGATGGCATTATCTTAAGTGAAAAAAAAGTCAGACAGAGAAAAACTAATATTGCATGCAATCATTTATATGTGGAATCAGAAAAAACCAAACTCATAAAAACAGAAAGTTGAAAGGTGGTTATCAGAGGCATGGGTGTAGGGAATATTAGGATATATCATTTAAGGGTATAAACTTGCAAAAAGTATATAAGTCTTGGAGATCAAATGGTCAGTACAGAGGTTATAGTTGACAATATTGTTTGATAAACCCCAAAGTTGCTAAAATATTAGATTTTAATTGTTCTCACAAGAAAGCTATGAAATTATGTGATGTGATAGAGATGTTAGCTAACACTACAGTGGTAATCATATTATAATATGTGAACTTATTAAATCAATGTATCATACAACTTAAATTATACACAATAAATTCCTGTTATATTTAAAATAAAAATGAATCAACAAATATACATGTGGAACACCATGAAGTTTACTAATATATGCATAATTGTTCTAGACAGAGTAAAAGACATTCTATAATGATAAAATATTCATTTCAGTAGGAATATATACTTTTAAATTTAAATTTTAATTCTAATTAGTCAACATACACGGTTGTTAGTTTCAGGTGTACAATATAGTGATTGCAAAATTTCATACATCACCCAGTGCTCATCATGACAAGTGCAGTCCTTAATGCCAACCTAAATAACCCACCAACCCACTGCGTTCCCTTCTGATAACCTTCAAGCTGTTCTCTATAATTAAGAGTCTGTTTCTTGATTTCTCTCTCTCTCTTTCTACCTTTTTCCCCTTTGCCATTTGTTTTGTTTCTTAAATTCCACATATGAGAGTTATCATATGGTATTTGCCTTTTTCTGACTTATTTTACTTAACATTATATTCTCTAGCTCCATCCATATCTTTTCTAGTAGCAAAATTTCATTATTATCTATGCCTGAATACTATTCCATTGTATACATACCAAATCTTCTTGATCCATTCATCAGTTAATGGGCACTTAGTTTGATTCCATATCTTGGCTATTGTAAATAATGCTGTTATAAACATAGGGGTGCATGTATCTTTTTGAATTAGTGTTTTTATATTCTTTGGGTAAATACCTAGCCATATTATTGCTAGATGATAGGGTAATTCTATCTTTAAGTTTTTGAGAAACGTCCACATTGTTCTCATAGTATTTGTATCAGTTTGCATCCTCATCAACAGTGAAAGAGTGTTCCTATTTTTCCACATCCTCACCAGACCTGTTGTTTCTTGTGTTGTTGATGTTAGCCATTCTGACAGGTGTGAGGTTACATCTCATCGTAGCTTTAATTGGCATTTCCCCAATGTTAAGTAACGTTGAGCATTTTCTCACGAGTCTGTTGGGCATCGGTATGTCTCCTTTGGAAAAATATCTCTTTAACCGAGCAGCACACAGGGGAATGCACAAGGCAAACATCTCCCCAAATCTATTTGAATGAAAAACAAGAGGGCCTGAGTTTCCTGAGTGCATGCAACCATCAGCACATTAAAACCTGGATTTTAAGGTCAGCTGAATTGCTTGCGATAGATCCCTGAGGGATCACTCTTGCTTCTAGAGAGAAGGAAGGCAAAAGCCTAGTGGCAGGCAGTGTGGAAGCAGAGATCGTAAATATGCCTGAGGCACACAGTAGTGTATTTATTTATTCTTCTCTGAACACTTCCCTGAGAGGAAGCATTCATAAAGATGCCTATCCTGGAAGAAAGTAGCTGGATGGCCCCATTTCCTCCTGTGCCCCTCAGGATAAACACAGAGCCACCTGCAAGAAACAGCAGCAATAACACTGGCTGAATTTTGCATAAACCAAGGCCCACATGCCTGCACTCAGGAAGGACTGCCATTCTCAGTCAAGTTTGCCTCTGTCCTAGTGCAGTGGGCCCCTACTCCAGAAGACTAGAACAAATCTGCTCACACTATGTCTCCTGACCATAGAGTTATACAAGGCCTCAATTTACTTCAAATTTACTCATTTTACAGACAGATCAGAGCACATCTAGTTAACTCACCACTTTAAGACCAAAAACTAGAAAGCAAAAGTGCTTCTGTAGAAAAGTGGCCTGAGTCATAGAGCAGCCAAAACACGATATTAGAACACACACAGCACACACCAAAGACACTTAAGATCCAGGCTTTGGATGCTACATTACTTCTTCATATAGCAATTACTTTCAGAAGGAGAAAACATAATAGGCTATTTTAAAACAGAAAAGAGGGGGGCACTTGGGTGGCTCAGTCGGTTGGGCGTCCGACTTCGGCTTAGGTCATGATCTCATGGCTCATAGGTTCGAGCCTCGCTTCGGGCTCTGTGCAGACAGCTAGCTCAGAGCCTAGAGCCTGCTCTATATTCTGTCTCCCTCTCTCTCTCTGATCCTCCCCTGCTCACGCTGTCTCTCTTTGTCTCTCAAAAATAAATAAATAAATAAATAAATAAATAAATAAATAAAAAGAAGATGATCTGTTCCTTTCTTTAAAAAAAAAATAAAATAAAAAAGGGGCGCCTGGGTGGCTTAGTCGGTTAAGCGTCCGACTTTCGCTTAGGTCATGATCTCGCGGTTGGTGGGTTCGAGCCCCGCGTCGGGCTCTGTGCTGACAGCTCAGAGCCTGGAGCCTGCTTCCGATTCTGTGTCTCCCTCTCTCTCTGGCCCTCCCCTGCTCACGCTGTCTTTCTCTCTCTCTCCTAGAAATAAATAAAAATCTTTAAAAAAATAAAAAATAAAATAAAATAAATAAAATAAAACAAAAAAAGAGGGGCGCCTGTGTGGCTTAGTCGGTTAAGCATCGACTTCGGCTCAGGTCATGAGCTCACGGTTGGTGGGTTCGAGCCCCGCTTCGGGCTCTGTGCTATCAGCTAGCTCAGAGCCTAGAGCCTGTTTCAGATTCTGTATCTCCCTCTCTCTCTGACCCTCCCCTGTTCTCGCTGTCTCTCTCTTTCTCAGAAGTAAATAAAACATTAAAAATAAATAAACCACAAAAGAAAGCAGAGACATAGACAAAATGCCAAGACAAAGGAATTCATACCATATGAAAATATAAGATGAAACCACAGACAGAAATCTAAGTGAAAGAGGTATAAGTGCCATCGCTTGATGGAGAATTTGAAACAACAATCATAAGGAGACTCACAGGGCTTGAGAAAAGAATAAAAGACATGAGTGAGACCATTACTACAGAGATAAAAAGGCTAAAAGAGGGGCACCTGGGTGGCTCAGTCGGTTAATCATCCGACTTTGAATCAGGTCATGATTTCGCAGTTCGTGGGTTCGAGCCCCTTGTAGGGCTCTGTGCTGACAGCTAACTCAGAGCCTGGAGGCTGCTTCAGATTCTGTGTCTCCCTCTCTCTCTGACTCTCCCCTACTCACGTTCTCTCTCTCTCTCTCTCAGAAATTAAAAAAAAAGGCTAAAAGAGAATCATCAGAGATGAAAAATGCAATAAATGAGAATGGAAATAGGCCTCATGCAATGAAGAAAAGGCTGGAAGAAGCAGAGGAATGAATGCGTGACATAGATGATAATACAATAAAAATAATAAAACTAATCCAGTGTGGAAAAAATAATTATGGAACACAAGAATAGACTTAGGGAACTAAGTGACACTATCAAATGCAATAACACTCACATTATAGGAGTCCCAGAAAAAGAAGCAATTTAAAAAAGGGTCAGAAAATACATTACAGAAGATTAGCTGAACATTTCTCTAACCTAAGGGAGGAAACAGACATTCATATCCATAAAAATCAACAAAAGAAGATGAATGCCAGGACATATTGTAATTAAATTTGTGGAATATACTGAAAAAAAATCTTACAAGGAGTAAGACAAAAGACGTATTGAACTTACAAGGAAAGACCCATAAGAATATCTGCAGATTTCTCAACAGAAGTGGCAAGTCAGAAGGCAGTGGCATGATGTATTCACAGTGTGACCACTAAAACAGCCCTGCAAGAGATTGTAAGTGGGACTCTCCAAGTCGAAAGCAGCAAAGACTACAAAGGACCAGAGACAGTCCCAATAAACATTAAATCTATAGATAACACAATGACACTAAGGCCATCTCTTTCAATAATCACTTTGAATGTAAATGGACTAAATGCCCCAATCAAAAGACATAGGGTATCAGAATGGGTAAAAAACAAGAACCATCTATATGCTGCCTACAAGAGATGCATTTTAGACCTGAGGACACCTGCAAATTGAAAGTAAGGCGATGAAGAACCACCTATCACTCTAATGGACATCAAAAGAGAGCCAGACAGAGTAGCCATACTTCTAACAGACAAACTAGATATTGGGGGGAAGGGGTAAATATACCTACAAACAGAGGGAGAGAGGCAAACGACAAGATATTCTTAAATAAAAAGAATAAACTGAGGGTGAATAGGTGTGTGGATGAGAGGGAAAATGAGTAATGGGCATTGAGGAGGGCACTTGTTGGGATGAACACTGGGTGTTGTATGTAAGCCAATTTGACAATAAATTGTATTAAAATAAGCAAAGACTGTAACAAGAGATGAAGAATATTATATCATAATTAAAGGGTCTGTCCATCAAGAAGAGTTAACAATTGTAAATATTTATATCCACAATGTGGTAAAATCCAAATATATAAATAAATTAATCACAAACATAAGCCAGCTTATTGATAATAATACCATAATTGTACAAGACTCTAATACTCTACTTACAGCAGTGGACAGATCATTTAGGCAGAAAATCAATAAGGAAAAAAAAAACAGCTCTGAGTGGCACATTTGACCAGATGGTCTTAACAGATATATTCAGAATATTTCATCCTAAAACAGCAGAATACACATTCTTCTCAAGTGCATGTGGAACATTCTCCAAAATAGATCATCTATTGGGTCACAAAGCAGCCCTCAACAGGTACGAAAATACTGAGATCATGCCATGCATATTTTATGATCACAACACTATGAAACTTGAAATAAGCCTCAAGAAAAAAAATTATAAATTTCCCAAAACACGGGGGTTAAAGAACATCCTATCAAAGAATGAATGGGTCAACCAGGAAAGGAATTAAAAAATATATGGAAACAAATGAAAAGGAAAACACAATAGTCCAAAAAATTTGGGATGCAGCAAAGGCAGTCCTAAGAAGAAAATACATTGCAACTCAGGTCTATCTCAAGAAATAAGGAAGGACCCAAATACACAACCTAAGCTTAACACTTAAAGGAGCTAGAAAAGGAGCAGCAAATAAATCCCAAAGCCAGCAGAAGAAGGGAAAAAATAATGATTAGGACAGAAATAAGTAATATAGAATAAAAAAAAAAACTAGAAGAGTTCAACGTTCAATAAAACAAAGAGCTGTTTTTTATTAAAGAATAAACAAAATTGATAAACCCCTAGCCAGACGTCTCAAAAAGAGAGAGGACCCATACAGATAAAATAATGAATGAAAGAGGAGAGATCACAGCCATCACCACAAAAATACAAACAATTATAAGAGCATACTATTTACATTTATATGTCAAAAAATTAAAAAAAAAAAAACCGGGACAATCTGGAAGAAATTGAAACATTCCTGGACACTCATGCACTACCAAAACTCAAATGGGAAGAAATAGAAAATTTGAACAGGCCCATAACCAGCAAAGAAATTGAATCTGTTATCAAAAATCTCCCAACATGTAAGAGTCCTGGGCCAGATGGCTTCCCAGGGGAATTCTCCGAGATATTTAAAGCAGAGTTAATATATATTCTGCTCAAACTGTTCCAAAAATAGAAATGAGGGGCGCCTGGGTGGATCAGTCGGTTAAAGCATCCGACTTCGGCTCAGGCCATGATCTCACAGTTCGTGGGTTCAAGCCCCACGTCGGGCTCTGTGCTGACAGCTCACAGCCTGGAGCCTGCTTCAGATTCTGTGTCTCCCTCTTTCTCTGACCCTCCCCTTCTCACTCTCTCTCTCTCTCTCTCTCTAATATAATATATATTATATTACATATTAAATTTTAATGTTTTATTAATTTCTGATATGTTTAATAAAACATTAAAATTTAAAAAAATAAATAAAAATAGAAATGAAAGGAAAGCTTAGAACTCATTCTAAGAAGCCATCATTACCTTGATTCCAAAACCAGACAAAGACCCCACTAAAAGGATCATTACAGGTCAATATCCTGATGAGCCTGGATGCAAAAATTCTAAAGTTATTATCAAATTAAATTTTTGATGTTTCTTAAATTTATCTCTGAGAGAGAGAGAGCGAGCGAGCAGGGAAGGGTCAGAGAGAGAGGGAGACAGCATCTGAAGCAGGCTCCAGGCTCTGAGCTAGCCATTAGAACACAGCCTGAATCAGGGCTCGAACCCACAAACCGTGAGATCATGACCTGAGCAGAAGTCAGACGCTTAAATGACTGAGCCTCCCAGGTACCCCAGCTTTTAGCAAATTAAATTCAACAGTATATTTAAGGGATTATTCACCATGATTAATCAGATTCATTCCTGGGCTTTGGGGCTATTTCAATATTCACAAATCAATCAGCATGATACACCACATTAATAGAAGAAAGGGTAAGAACCATATGATTCTGTCAATTTATCCATAAAAAGCATTTGGTAAAATACATCATCCTTTTTTCATCAAAATAAAAAAAAAAGACCTCAGGAAAGTAAGGATAGGAGGAACATACCTTGACTTCATAAAAACCATATATGAAAGGCCCACAGCTAATATCATTCTATAAAGGGGAAAAACTTAGAGCTCCCCCCCTGAGATCAGGAACACAACAGGGATGTCTACTCTCACCACTGGCGTTTAATATAGTGTTGGAAATCCCAGTCTCAGCAATTAGACAAGAAAACAAAATAAAAGGCATCCAAATTGGCAAAGAAGTCAAACTTTCACTCTTTGCAGATGGCATGATTCTCTAAATGGAAAACCAAAAGAGTCTACCAAAAAACTGCTAGGACTGATACACAAATTCAGCAAAATCACAGGGTGTAAAGTCCATGTACAGAAATAAGTTTCATTTCTATACACCAATAACGAAGCAACAGAAAGAGATTTCAATGAATCAATCCCATTTGCAATTGTATCAAAACCTATAAAATACCTAGGAATAAACCTAACTAGAGATGTAAAAGATCTTCATGTTGAAAATTACATGAATCTTGTGAAAGAAATTGAAGACACAAATAAATGGAAACAAATTCCATGGTCATGGATTTGAAGAACAAATATTGTTAAAACGTCGATATTACGGAAAGCAATCCACACATCCAATGCGGTCCCTATTAAAATAATACTGGCTTTCTTCACAGAGCTAGAACAATTCTAAACAATTCTAAAATCTATATGGAAACAAGAAAGACCCTCGTAGCCAAAGTAATGTTGCAAAAGAAAATCAAAGCTGGAGGCATCAAAATTCCAGACTTTAGCCTGTATTACAAAGCTGCAATCAAGACAGCATGGTATTGTCATGAAAACGGACACATAGTTCAGTGGAATAGAATAGAGAACCCGGAAATGGACCCACAAATATATGGCCAATTAATCTTTGATAAAGCAGTAAAGAGTATCCCCCGTGGAAAAATGTCTCTTAAGCAAATGGTACTGGGAGAACTGGACAGCAAAATGCCGAAGAATGAAACTGGACCACATTCTCACATCATACACAAAAATAAATATTTTTTTTATTTTTAATGTTTTTATTTTTTAAATCTTTTTATTTTAATGTTAATATTTTAATGTATTTATTTATTTATTTCTGAGAGAGAGAGAGAGAGAATGAGTGGAGGAGGGGCAGAGAGAGAGGAAAACACAGAATCCGAAGCAGCCTACAGGCTCTGAGCTAGCTGTCAGCACAGAGCCCAATGCGGGGCTGGAACCCACAAACTGTGAGATCATGACCTGAGCCGAAGTCGGACACTTAACCAACTGAGCCACCGAAGGCTCCCCTAAAATGGATGAAATACCTAAATGTGAGACAGGAAACCATGAGAATCCTAGAGGAGAAAACAGAAAACAGTACTCAGCGATGAAAAAAGAATGAAATCTCACCATTTTTAGCAATGTGGATGAAAAATATTGAGGGAGGCAAACCATAGGAGACTCTTAAATACAGAGAACAAAGTGGTGGTTGCTGGAGGAGGATTGGAGTGTGAATAGGTGACTGGCATTTAGAAGGGCACTTATTGGGATGAGCACTGGGTATCATATTAAGAGATGAATCACTTCTCTCTACTCCTGAAGACAAGAACACACTGTATGTTAACTAACTTGAATATATATATGAATATATATAACTTGAATATATATATTTGGCCTTGGCAAATATAACATTAATAAAATCATGTTCTGTATCTTTTCTGAACACAATGTTATAAAATTAGAAGTCAACAATAAGAAAAAATTTGGGAAGACCTCAAACATGGAGGTTAAGCTACAGTCTGCTAAAAATAAGTGACTCAATGATGAAATCAAAGAAGAAATTTAAAAAATACATTGAAACATGTGAAAGTAAAAACACAATGATTCAAACCTTGTGATGCAGCACAAGCAGCTATAAGGGGAAAGTATATGTCAATATTTCCCTACCTCAAAAAGCAAGAAAAATCTCAAATACACAACATAAACTTATACCTAAAGACCTAGAAAAATAACAAAAAAATAAATCTATAGCCATCAAGAGAAAGGAAGTAAAATAAAGATTAGAGAACAAATAAAGAATGTACAAACTAAAAAAAAAAAAAAAAGATGATGAGAGCAATGAAACTAGGTATGGTTCTTCGAAAAAGAAACGAATAAAATTGATAAAGCTCTAACAAGACTAATCAAAAATAATAAAGAAGAATTTAAATAAATAAAATCACAAATGAGATAGGCGAAATAACAATCAGTACCTCAGAAATGCAATTAAAAGAGAATATTATGAAAACTATTTGCCAACAATTGGACCACCTAGAAGAAACGGATAAATTCCTGTAAACATATAAACTACCATAATTGAAACAGGAAGAAATAAAAAATTTCACCAGACCACCAAGGTAATTGAACCAGTAATCTAGAACCTACCACGAAACAAGAGTCCAGGGCCAGGTGGCATCACACATGAATTCTAGCAAACATTATTTAAAGAAGATTTTCTTCTCAACCTATTCCAAAAGATAGGAAAGGAAGGAAAACTTCCAAACTTATTGTATAAGTCCAGCATTGCCCTGTCTGATACCAAAATCTGACAGTTTCTCCATAAAAAAGATAAACACAGATGCAAAAATTCTCAATAAAATACTAGCAAATCCAATTCAATAGTACATTAAAAGTATCATTCGCCATGATCAGGTGGGGTTGATTCATGGGTTGTAATCATGGTTCAATATTAGCATTCAACATGTTATACCACATTAATAAAATGAAGAAAAACATTTGTCAGCAAGATAGATTTACAGGGACCATATTTCTACACAAAACAGGACATATATAAAAAACCCACAACTAACATCATTCTGAATCAGAAAAAAATCTGAGAACTTTTCTTCTATGGTCAGGAACAATACAGGGATGTCCACTCTCACCACTGATATTAAAAATAAGATGGAAAATTGAAAAAAAACTAATATAGGTTGGGAAAAAAAACTAATATAGGTTGGGAAGACCTAACCAAAGCAATCAGACGAAAGAAAGAAAGAAAGAAAGAAAGAAAGAAAGAAAGAAAGAAAGAAAGAAAGAAAGAAAGAAAGAAAAGAAAAGAAAAGAAAAGAAAAGAAAAGAAAAGAAAAGAAAAGAAAAGAAAAGAAAAAAGAATAGAAAAGAGAAAAGAAAAGAAAAATATAAGTCATCCAATTTGGCCAAGGAAGAATTAAAATTTTCACAAATTGCAGATGACATGATACTCTATAGAGAAAACCTAAAATCACCAAAAAATTACTAGAACTGATACACAAATTCAGTAAAGTTCCAGGATATGAAATTAATGTACAGAAATCTGTTGCCTTTCTACACACTAATAATGAAGCATCATAAAGATAAATCAAGGAATTTATCACATTTCCAAAATACATAAGGTACCTAGGAATTAACATAACCAAAGATGTGAAATATCTGCATTCTGAAAACTATAATACGCTGAAAAAAGAAATTGAAGAGGGCACAAAGAAATGGAATAACACTCGATACTCATGGATCACAAAAACAAATACTGTTAAAAATTCTATGCTACCCGGAGCATCTGAGGGTGGCTCAATCAGTTGAGTGACTGACTCTTTTTTTTTTTTAATTTTATAAATATTTGTTTATTTTTGAGAGAGAGAGAGAGTGAGAGTGCGCAGGCGAGGGACAGAAAGAGAGGGAGACACAGAATCTGAAGCAGGCTGAGCTGTCAGCACAGAGCCCAATGTGGGGCTAGAACTCATGATCTGTGAGATCATGACCGGAGGTGAAATCAGACTCTTAAGCAACTGATCCACCCAGGTGCCCTGAGCATCTGACTCTTTATTTCTGCTTAGGTCATAATCTCAAAGTTCGTAAGATGGAGCCCCATGTTAGGCTCCATGCTGGGCATGCTGGGCAGGGAGCCTTCTTGGGATTCTCTCTCATTCCTTCTCTCTCTTCCCCTCCCCTGCTCTCCCTCTCTCTCTCAAAAAATAAATAAACTTTAAAAACAGTATATGCTATCCAAAGTAATCTACACGTTTAGTGCAATCTTTATCAAAATACCAACAGCAATTTTCACAGAGGTAGAATTAACAATCCTAAAATTTGTATGGAACCAAAAAAGATGGTGAATACCCAATGCCATCTTGAAAAAGCAAAGCAAAGCTGGTGGCTTCACGTGTCTGGACTTCAAGTTATATTACAAAGCTGTAGTAATGAAAACAGTAAGATATGGACACAAAAAATAGACACAATGATCAATAGAACAGAAAAGAACACTCAGAGATGAGCCCACAACTGTATGGCCAAACTTTATGCTGCTTTTTCTCTCTTACTTTTCTTCATAAATGGAGCACACCTGATCCATTTCTCCCTCAAATCACTTTGCCGCATTTTCTACCTTCCTCAAAGTAGCCTCCTCTTCTGTCCCTCTAGTTCTGCAGTTTGTTCTATAATTTCTCAGATCAATTACCTAAGTATTCAGAATGATTTGATAGTCATCTAGTTGTGTTCAAGGCATGAGGCAATACTAGGGTTTTCCTATGATGCAGTCATCTTAGATTCCTTTGATAGTGATATTTTTAAAAGAAAGCCATATACTTTTTCCCCCCAAAGCTATTGTCAAGAGTTAATGAGATGATAGATCTGAAAACATTTTGTAGGGTATATAATGCAGATATTACGTATGTACTAAATATGTTTACATAATTTTAAGCAACTGGGCATTTTATATAATGAAGTAATGTAAACTAACAGGGTTAGCAGGAAAGAATGTCCAACAGGAAAAAGGTAGTTTCTTGAAGAAATAGTGTTGTAAAAACAGTAGAACAATATAAAAAAAGAATGCAACTGGACAAATTTATTACACCATACACAAAAATAAATGGAAAATTGATTAAACACCTAAATGTGACACAGAAAACCATAACAGTTCTAGAGGAGAACACAGGTATTAATCTCGTTGACATCAACCATAGCAACTTCTTTCTAGATATTATTCCTGAGGTAAGGGTGGTAAAAGAAAAAAAAAATAAACTATTGGGACTTCATCAAAATAAAAAAACTTCTGCAAAGGAAAGGAGACAGTCAACAAAACTTAAAGGCAACCTATGTAATGGGCTAATTTATTTGCAAATGACATATCTGATAAAAGGTTACTATCAAAAATATATAAATAAAATAAATATCTTAACATTAAAAAGCCAAATAACACATTTTAAAAATGGGCAAAAATATGAATAGACATTTTTCCAAAGAAGAAATACAGATTGAAAACAGACACGTGAAAAAAATCAACATCACAATATCAGGGAAATACAAATCAAAAATACAATGGTATATCCCCTCACTCCTGTCAGAATGGATAAAATCAATAACGTGAGAAACAACAGTTGTCACCAAGGGTTTAGAGAAAGGAACTGTCTTGCACTGTTTATGAGAATGGAAAGTGATGCAGCCACTCTGGAACACAGTATTAGGGTTCTTCAAAAAGTTAAAAACAGAAGTACCCCACAAAACAGCAATTGCACTAATATGTATTTACCCAAAGAATACAAAAATACTAATTCAAAGGTATTTATTCATCCCTAAATTTATCGCAGTGTTATCCACAACAGCCAAAGTAGGGAAATGGCCCAAATGTCCTTCAACAGATGACTGAATGAAGAAGAATCATATATGGAGTATTACATAGTCATAAAAAGAATAAAATCTTTCCATATGCAATGACAAGTATAGAGGTAGAGAGCATTAAGCTAAGCAAAATAATTTAGTCAGAGAAAATAAGTTACCATATTATTTCACTCATATGTAGAATTTAAGAAGCAAAACAAATGTGTTACGGGAAAAGAGGGAGAAGGAGGGAGAGAGAGAGGGACGGAAAGAGAGAGAGAGAGAAAAGAAGAAGAGGAAGAAGAGGAAGAAGAAGAAGAAGAAGAAGAAGAAGAAGAAGAAGAAGAAGAAGAAGAAGAAGAAGAAGAAGAAGAAGAAGAAGAAGAAGGAGGAGGAGGAGGGGGAGGAGGAGGGGGAGGAGGAGGAGGAGAAACAGACTCTTGACTTCTTGATTATAGAGAACAAACTGATGGTTAACAAAGGGGAGGTGGGTTGAGGGATGGGTTAAATAGGTGATGACGATGATGAAGTGGAGTGTGTGTTGTGATGAACACTAGATTTTTAGGAAAGTGTTGAATCCTATATTATACATCTGAAACTAATATTAAAGTGTATGTAAACTAACAGGCTTTTGAATAAAAATTCAAGGTAAAAAATAGTTGCTATGGCTGATGTCAGATAAGTTACTACCGGTGTTCTCTTATAGGATTTTTAAGGTTTCATGTCTCACATTTAAGTCTTTAAACAATTTTGAATTTATTTTTGTGTATGATGTAAGAAAATGGTCCAGTTTCATCCTTCTGCATGTGGCTGTCCAGTTTTACCATCACCATTTGTTGAAGGTAGTGTTATTTTCCGACTGGATATTCTTTCTTGCTTTGTCAAAGATTGATTGACCATGTAATTGTGGATTTGTTTCTTGGTTTTCTGTTCTGTTCTATTAATCTATGTGTGTATTTTTGTGCCAGTACCATACTCTTTTGATTACGGCAACTTTGTAATGTAACTTGAGGTCTGGAAATGTAATGCCTCCAGCTGTGCTTTTCTTTTTCAAGGTCGCTTTGTCTATTCAGAGTCTATTGTGACTTCATACAAATTTTAGGATTGATTGTTCTAGCTCTGTGAAAAATGCTGTTGGTATTTTGATAGGGATTGCCTTAAGCATGTAGGTTGCATTGGGTAAAATGCATTAGGCATTTTAACCTTATTCATTTTTTTTACAAATAGTTTATTGTCAAGTTGGTTTCCATATAACACCCAGTGCTCATCCCCACAAGTGCCCTCCTCCATGCCCATCTCGACCCCCCCATCAGTCCTCAGTTTGTTCTCAGCATTCAAGAATCTCTCATGGTTTGCCTCATTCCCTCTCCCCCACTATTTCCCCAGTCAGGCAGAGAAGGACAAATACCATATGTTTGCACGTATAGGAGGATTAGGAGGAACTTAATCCTATTCATTTTTCCAATTCATGAGCATGACATTTCTTTTCATTTCTTTGGGCTCTGTTCAATTTCTTTCATCAATTCTTATTGTTTTCAGAATACACTTCTTTCACCTCTTTGGTTAGGTTTATTCCTAGATGTCTTATTTGCTTAGGGTGTAACTGTAAATGAAAATGAGATTGTAAAAAAATGAGATTGTTTTCTAAATTGCTATTTATGCTGCTCCATTATTGGTATATAAATATTCAATTCGTTTCTGCATACTGGTTTCGTATACTGACTTTAATGAATTTGTCAGTTCTAATAGTTTTTGGTGGAGTCTTTCAGGTTTTCTATATTTAGTATTATGTTATCTACAAATAGTGATAGTTTTACTTCTTCATTATCAATTTGGATGCCTTTTATTTATTTATTTATTTTTGTCTGATTGATGTGGCTAGGGCTTCCAATACTATCTTGAGTAAAAGCGTTGAGAGTGGAAATTCTTGTCTTGTTACTGATCTTATGGGAAATCTCTGTTTTCCCCCATTGATGATGTTAGCTGTGGGTTTCTCGTATATGGCCTAGAGTAAGTTGCCTTATGGTCTCTCTAAACTTTCTTTCTTTGAGGGTTTTTATAATGAATATATGTTATACTTTGTCAAATGCTTTTTCATCATCTATTGAAATGATCATGTGGTTCTTATCCATTGTCTTATTGACATGATATATCACATTGATTGATATTCATTTATTGAACCACCCTGGCAACCCAGGGATAAATCCCACTTGATCATGGTGAATGATTCTTTTGTTCTATAGTTAGATTTGGTTTTCTAGTACCTTGTTTAGGATTTTTGCATCCATGTTCATTGGGGATATTGGCCTATAATTCTTTTTTGTGGAGTCTTTGTCTGGTTTTGGTATCAGGGTAAATGGCTGCCTTACACAACGTGTTTGGAATATTTTCTTCCATTTCTATTGTTTGGAATAGTTTGAGAAGACTAAGTATTAACTCTTCTTTAAAGGTATGTAGAATTAGCTCGCAAAGCCATCTCATCCTGGGCTTTTGTTTGTTGGGACATTTTTGGTTACTGATTCAATTTCTTTGCTAGGAATCAGTCTATTAAAAATTTCTATTTCATCCTCTTTCCGTTTTGATAGTTAATATGTTTCCAGAATGTATCCATTTCTTCTAGCTTGTCATATTTGTTGGCATATAATTTATCATTATATTCTCTTATAATTTCTGTATTTCTGTGGAGTTCGATGTTATTTCTCCTGTCTTATTTGTGACTGTATTTTTGAGTCCTTCTCTTTTTTTCAATTTTTAAAAATGTTTTATTTCTGAGAGAGAGAGAGAGCGTGAAAAGGAGAGATTCAGAGAGAGAGGGAGACACAGAATCTGAAACAGGCTCCAGGCTAGCTGTCAGCAGAGCCTAACACGGGGCTCAAACCCCGAACTGTGAGATCATGACCTGAGCTGAAGTCGGACGCTCAACAGACTGAGCCACCAGGCTCCCCGAGTCCTTTCTCTTTTTTACGTGATAAGTCCAGCTAAAAGTTTATCAATTTTATTCCTTTTCTAATGTCCCAGTTCTTGGTTTCATTTAATTTTTTTTTGCTTATATACAGTTTATTTCTGCTCTAATTTTTATGATTTCCTTCTTGCTGTTGCTTTTAAAGGCTTTTCTTTGTAGTTGTTTATCTAATTCTATTAGATGCAAGGTTAGGTTTTTTGTATGCAATTTTTCTTCTTAAGGTAGGTCTGTATTACTATTAGTTTCCCTATTAGATCTGCCTTTGCTGCATCTCAAGGGCTTTGGACCATTGTGTTCTCATTTTCATTTGTTTCCATGTACTTTATTTATTTATTTATTTATTTATTTATTTATTTATTTTCTAGATGACACATTCATTGTTCAGGAGCATGTTATTTACCCTCCTTGTCTTTGTTTTGTTTTATTAGTTTTTCTTGTGGTAGACTTCTAGCTTCATAGCATTGTGGTCAGAAATGAAACATGTTATGACTCAGATTTGCCTGAGTCTACTGAGTATGGTTTGTGGGCTAATTTGTGATCTATATACATTTGAAAAGAATGTTTGTTCTGTTTTTTTAGGATGGAGTTTTCTGAATATATCTATTACATTCATCTGTTCCCATGTATCATTCGCAGCCATTTTTTCCTGTTGATTTTCTGTTTAGGTCATCTGTCCATTGATGTGAGTTATTAAAATAAATTATTATTGTATTATTATGGATTCATTCTTTTATGGTTCGCATTAATGGTTTTATGTATTTAGGTGCTCATATTTCAGATGCATAAACATTTTCAATTGTTCTATCCTCTGGTTTGTTTTTCCCCTTTATTATTCTATTGCATCCTTCTTTCCTTCTTTGTCTCTTGTTAGTTTGTTTTAAAATCTGTTTTGTTTTGAAATAAGTATTAATACTCCAACTTTTTGTTGACATCTATTTGCATGGCCGATGTTTCTCTATATCCTTTCACTTTCAATCTGCATGTGTGTTTAGATTTAAATTGAGTCCCCTATAAGAGTCATATACAGAGGTCTTGTTATTTAATCCATTCTTTCAATCCATATCTTTGATTGGAACATTTAGCCCATTTACATTCAAATAATTACCGATAAGCATGTATTTATTGTCATTTTATTATTTTTGTGGTTGTTTCTGGATATGTTTTCTGATCCTTTTTAACCTTCATCTCTCTCATGATTTGCTAATTTTCTTAGATATGTTTGGATTCCTTTCTTTTTATTCTTTGCATATATATTAGTGGTTGTTGGTGTTTGTATGTAACCTCTTCTGCATATAGTAGGTTATAATAAGTTGATGGTCATTTAAGGTTGAAACCATTCTTTACTCCATTCCTCCCTACATGCTATGTGTATGTATCCCTTTGAATTAGTATTTATGTATCCTTTGGGTAAATACCTAGGAGTGTAATAACTGGATCATAGTTTGGTTTATCTTTAACTTTTTGAGAAACCTCCATATTATTTTCCATAGTGGGTGCACCAGTTTGCACTCCACCAAAAGTGCAAGAGGATTCCACTTTATCCACATCCTTGCCAAAACTTGTATTGTTGATTTTACCATTCTGACAGGTGTGAGACATCTCATTATAGTTTTGATTTGTATTTCCCTGGTGATCAGTGATGTTGAGTATCTTTTCATGTGTCTGTTGGCCATCTGGATATCTTCTTTGTAAAAATGTCTATTTATGGATTCTACCCACTTTTTAATTGGATTATTTGTTTATTTGTGTGTGTGGTATTGAGTTTGATGAGTTGTTTATATATTTTGGATATTAACCCTTTATTAGATATGTCATTTCTTAATGTCTTCTCCCATTCAATAGGTAACCTTGAGTTTTGTTGACTGTTTCCTTTGTTGTACATAATCTTTGTATTTTGATAAAGTCTCAAAAGCTTTTTTGTTTGTTGTTTGTTTTTGTTTCCCTTTCCTCGGGGGAGACCTATGTAGAAAGAGGTTGCTAAGGCTGATGTCAAGGAGATTACTTCCTGTGTTCTCTAAGATTTTAATAGTTTCCTGCCACATATTTAGGTCGTGAATTAATTTTGAATGTATTTTTTTTTTACAAATAGTTTATTGTCAAGTTAGTTTCCATATAACACCCAGTGCTCATCCCCACAAGTGCCCTCCTCCATGCCCATTTCCCCCCTCTCCCCACACCCATCAGTCCTCAGTTTGTTCTCAGCAATTTTGAATGTATTTTTGTGTATGGTGTATGAAATTGGTCCAGTTTCATTTTTTTGTATATTGCTGTCCAGTTTTCCCAATGTCTGTGTTGAAGAGAGTGACTTTTTTCCCATCAGATATTCTTTTCTGCTTAGTCAGAGAAAAACAGACCATATAGTTCTGGGTTCATTTCTGGGTTTTCTATTCATTTCAATTCAACTATGTGTGTATTTTTGAACCAAAATGGTTCTGTTGGGTCACTACAGGTTTGTAATCTAACCTGAAGTTTGGAATTGTGTTGCTTCGACTTTGCTATTGTTTTGCAAATTTATTTTGCCACTTGGGGTCTTTTATGGTACCATACAAATTATAAGACTGCATATTTTATCTCTGTGAAAATGCTGCTGATATTTTGATAGGTATTTTATTAAATACGTAGATTTGGGGAGCCTGGGTGGCTCAGTCGGTTAAGCCTCCGACTTCGTCTCAGGTCATGATCTCTGAGTTCTAGCACCGCAAGGGGCTCTGTGCTGGCAGCTAGCTCAGAGCCTGGATCCTGCTTTGGATTCTGTGTCTCCCTTTCTCTCTGACTCTCCCCTGCTCACGTTCTCTCTCTCTCTCTCTCTCTCTCTCTCTCTCTCTCTCTCTCAGAAATAAAAAAATATTAAAAAAATAAATATGTAGATTCATTTGTCCAGTATAGACATTTCAACAGTATCTGATCTTCCAATGCATACAGAGTAGAATGTCATTTCATTTCTTTGTGTCTTCTTCAATTTCTTTCATCAAAGTTGTATAGTTTTCAGAATACAGGTCCTTAATCTCTTTAGTTAGGTTTATTCTTACATGTCTTACGTTTTTGGTACAATTGGAAATAGGATTGTTTCATTAATTTCTTTTTCCACTTCTTTTTTTTATTGGTACGTAGAAATGCAAGATATCTTTATGCCGGTTTTGTATCCTTTGACTACTGAATTTGGGCATCAGTTCTAGCAAATTTTTGGTGTAGCTTTTCAGGTTTTCTATAGAACATATTATGTCATTTGCAAATAGTGAAAGTTTTAATCCTTCCTTGTCAATTTAAATGCTTGTTTTTGTCGTTGTTTTGTTGTTGTTTTCTGATTGCTGTGACTAAGATTTCCAGTGTTGTGTAAAATAGCAGTGGTGAGAATGGACATCCCTGTCTTGTTCCTAACCGTAGAGGAAAAGCTCTCCCCAGTAAGGATGTATTAACTTTTGGTTTTTCATATACGGCCTTTATTGTATTGATGTATGTTCCCTCTAGCACTATTTTGTTGAATGTTTTTGTCATGAATATATGTTGTACTTTGTCAAAGTCTTTTTCAGCAGGCTTTTTTTCCCCCAAAGAGGTGTCTATGTGAAAGCTGCGTCTCAACGACACACTCAAGGAGTGAATAATGTCCCCTTGTATGTTCCAGGCATTTTTCAGTTCGCTATTTCCATGCTGTCTGCCCCCAGGTTGTTTGCTTGTTCTCCAGGAATAAAGCAGTGCCCTCAGGGCTGTATATCACCCAAACCCACTTACCTTTAAAGCTCCAGTCTTTAATTTTCTTGGTTGCAAGAAGTCACAAACTCAGCTCCTCTCATTTTCCTAGCCAGTGGGTTTGGGCAATTGTTCTGCTTGTGCATTCCCCTGCATACTCCTCTATCACTTTCATCTGTATCCATAACTTCCCCTCTGCAGCATCTGTGATCCATTTCTCCCCTAAATCACATCTCTGCACTTTCTATCTTTTTGATGTGACTTCTCTCCCTTTAATTGTGGAGTTTGTTCTGTCAGTCTTCAGGTTGACTTCTGGGGTATTTAGGATGATGTGAGTAAACTAGTTGGGTTTGAGAGAAGATATGGGCCTAGGGTCCTCCTATCCTACCTCCATATTAGTTCCCCAGTCTATTCCTGATAGGCTTTTTGAACTGGAATAGAAGGGACATTTCTCAACCTGATAAAGATTTCGATCTCTTTTCTGCTGAAAACTATTCAAACTTTCTTAACCAGAGAGCAGCCTACGTATTCTCATTAATCATATCTTATTGACAGTTGGACTCCAGTTAATAAAGAAGTTGAAATAAAATAAAATAAAAATTATGTGATTTTTTTTAGAGAGAAAAATTAAATCATGTTAAGGGGCTATAAGGGTAAAGCAAGGAACTAAAACCCATTTTATTAGGGTCATATCAGGATTTGTTTTTAATGGTAAAACATGTAAAAGATGAGGAAAGAAGCATATGTATGACCCCATTAGGGCATAGCTAGGGAAGAATTGTCTGCTTGTTCCTCTTTTCTTTACTCCACTTCTTTTTCCCTTTATAGAGCTCAGTGGGGAGAAAGTAAGTGAGAGATTCTGAGAACCAATGTCCTTGAACCTAGTCAGAGTGGAATTTAGGTTTCACAGCCATTGGGTGCTTCTAATGACCCTACTCTAAAGGCTCCTCCTCCACTCTTTTACATTCGAGTACAGCCTAAATTTCATTTCAGTTCAACTCTAGGTATGCCCCTACTTAGCACAAACTGTATTTTGGTAAGTGAGACCAATAGTCAAAGCAGGTTTTGTCTTTGCCTTTTTGGATCTCACTGTCTAGTGAGGAAAACACTAGTGAGGAAAGCTCTGCCTCTTTACTAGGGAGTTAAAATTTAGAAAATCATTTTAACTTCTCTAAACTTCAGTTATTTTTTTTTCCATTGGGAAAGGATAATAATAACAATGATGATGATGAAAACAACAACAACAACGACAATGCCTCCTTCATAGAAATATTGATAAAATTCAGTGAACTAACGCTAATAAAAGATGAAGTAAGTTCTATAAATAATGCCTGTTATTAACTGAGATAATGACAATAATAAAGCACTTAAAAAAGGGCTGGCATGTGGTAAGTATTCAATAATTTTTATCTGTTATAAGTAACTTTTATTGACACGGTTGTAGCTTTGTGTATTCTGAGAGGACTTTCTTGTCATAATGAATACCAAGATTAGCTTTCTCAGAGGTTTTCCCAATACTCTTTTTCTTCTTTCTATTATAAGCTATTCTGTGTCTGGTGACATAAACTCCCAGTGATCCTCATAATTTAGTTTGTGCCCAAATCATCCATGGGGCATGTAAAAAATATACCTCCTGCCAATCATCTTGAAAAATGCTAACTAAATAATTCTAGAAGTGATTTCCAAGAATCTGAGTTTTAAACAAGTGTCTTAGGTGGTGCTGATGCACCTAGTTCGTAGACAACATTTTTTTCATAAAATTTTTTTATTGTTTTATTTATTTCTAAGAGACACAGACAGACAGACAGACAGACAGCATGAGCAGGGGAGGATCAGAAAGAGAGGGAGATACAGAATCTGAAACAGGCTCCAGGCTCTGAGCTGGCTGTCAGTACAGAGCCCGACGTGGGGCTTGAACCCACGAACCACGAGATCATGACCTGAGCCCAAGTCGGACACTTAACCAACTGAGCCACCCAGGCGCCCCTTGGTCAACCTTTTTGAGATGATTTGGCTTCAAGTTCTCCAAATACTTTTTGAGGATATGGTGGTTTTCCGTTTGTTTTACCATGTTTATCCTAGCTCCTCCCAAACCAACTGCCATGCTCATGAAAATAACTGTCTGGGATTGACTCTCATAAAATTATTCAATATAAAGTGGAAGGATTAATACATTCCAAGGGAAGAAAATATTTTAGGAGGGCAACAGAAGACACTGTCCAATTAGGTCCATGTGCCTGTCCCTGTCACAGTGGGCACTCATGGAGCAGCAGTGTTTCTCATACCCACTGAGTTGGAGAGAAGGCCAGGGTACAGCTGGAGATGGGTATTCAATACCTAGAGCCTTGGCAAAGCTTAACAAACAAAAAATGTGGTAATATAAAACCTTGTTAATTCACTCTAATTAGGAGGTTGAATACTTTTTAATTAAAAAAATTAATTGAAAAATGATAGAATATTTGAAAGACAATTTTATTATAATCAAGGAGCTACAGCAACCTGAACCAAGCTAACAAAGCATTGCCAAGTATGGAGCCTCTGGGAGCTTGTGTAATGAATTGAGAATTATTTGTCATCAAGAATTTGTTTGTAAATGGATTTATATGAAAATGGAGGCTTCAAAAGTGCTTAAAAACTGTTTGTTCTTAAGGGGGATAAACGTTCCCCCTGGCAATCATGTTTGCAGATTTTATTCATCCCTCCCTTCACCCAGATTATTCCATCAGCAAGACAGTCCAGCTTTTATTTCTGATAGAATGATTTCAAGTTTATTTGCAAAGCATTTGAAATCACAACTGCCACTTGGAGAATGAACATGTCATGAATTTTTGAGTAGAATCAAAGAAAATCTGAACTGAAAAGAAGCTTAGAGACTAAGCCCATAGCTCTCATTTTGCATATGAAGAAACTGAGGGTTATAGCAAAGATGTGACTTGCTCAAGTATATACAGGGTTGGAGTAGAGCCAATATTAGATACCAGATCTCACTCATATTAGAACAGTCTTCCCTTTTAGGACAATGCTGTCTCCTAATGAATGCTATTTACTAAAACATATCCTCTTCAGTAATAATTTTTTTCTAATTATTGTCCTTTTGTTAAACAATGTCCTTTGTTTACTATCCAAATGTGAATTAAAGCGATTCTATACAAAAATAAGATCCAAAAAGAAAAAAAAAAAAAAAAAAAACAACCCTCAAGAGCAGAATTCTAATTTGGTATTTAAATTTGGTATTTAACTTAACATGGACTTGTTAATAAAAGAAAACACAGCGGTTTTTTATTTATTTTTTATTTTTATTTTTTATTTTAATTTTATTTTTAATTTTTTAAAAGTTTTATTTATTTATTTTTTACACATAGTTTATTGTCAAGTTGGTTTCCATATAACACCCGGTGCTCATCCCCACACGTGCCCTCCTCCATGCCCATCTCCCCCTCCCCTCACCCATGAGTCCTCAGTTTGTTCTCAGCATTCAAGAGTCTCTCAAGGTTTGCCTCTTTCCCTTTCCCCCACCATTTCTCCCCTTCTTCTCCCCCATGGTCCTCCGTTAATTTCCTCCCAATCCTCCTATACGTGCAAACATATGATATTTGTCCTTTTCTGCATGACTTATTTCGCTCAGCATAACACCCTCAAGGTCCATCCATGTTGCATCAAGAAGATGTGGTTTATCTATATAATGGAATACTACATGTCAATGAGAAAGAATGAAACACAGCGGTTATTTAAAAATGCAAGCCAGGAGTGCCTGGGTGGCTCAGTCGGTTAAGCGTCCTACTTCAGCTCAGGTCATGATCTCACGGTTCATGGGTTCGAGCCCCACGTCGGGCTCTGTGCTGACAGCTAGCTCAGAGTGTAGGCCCTGTCTTCAGATTCTGTCTCCTTCTCTCTCTGACCATCCCCTGCTCATGCTGTCTCTATATCTTTCTCAAAAATAAAATAAAAGAATAAAATAAAATAAAAGTGCAAGCCAAACATACAGAGAAACAGAAGGTAATGAGATAGGTAAATGAGAAGACATCCAATTGGGGTACTAGCCTTCAGCAAATTTGTGTCATCAAAATATATTTTCATCAATCTCTCCCTCTACCACCATTTGTGTTTTTTGTACCTTATCCCCTCTTTAGAGATACTTAAGAGAGATTTTGTTTAGTAAAAGTTAGAGGAGGTAAATCATTGCCAAATATTCAGAATGGGAAAAGTAATTTAAATTCCAGTAACCACTTGTGTTGCTATAGGTCAATGTTAAGTGGCCAAGGAATTTATTATCCAAAACTTAATGGAGATTGAAAGAGGAGGCTATTAATACTTATACTGAGACAAAAAGTAGAAATTGAGATTGTCCCAAGCAAACATGGTAATCCTTGAAACAGATGGAACACAGTGTTAAAGAAAGCAGAGTACAGCACCACTTGACTCAGCCATCCAGAAGAGAGTGGGAGACATAAATTAATTTATTCCATAGAGGTTATCATCATTTGGCATTAGCTAACTTCATAAATTATCATCCTTTCTACTCTTAAAAAATGTTCTCCACTTATTTAAAGTAATGATTAAGATCATGGATTTCCATTTCAAATATGAGTTTAGGCTCCAGGTTTGTTTCTAGCTGTGACTATGGGCTTCACTCACTTAATATTTCTATATTTCAATCTGCCATTTATAAAATGTGGATAATAGTAATAGGTATTACTCTGTAGAAGATACATATCACATAGTAAGTGCTTACTAAAGGTAAAACTATTTGTGTTGTCATTGTTATTATACTGATGTTAAAAAAGATTAATAGTGCATTGTAAGAGGAAGGTTAGTGCTTGAGAATTAAAAGTCGGATAAACTGATTTGACAAGATTTTCTTTTTAGTAGATGCCGTGGAGATACATTATATGAAAGGCAGCATTCTTATTCAGTAATGGCAGTGTTTGTATTCAAAACAGATCAAATAAACCGTTGCACTAATAATACTAAAGATGAAACCATTGCACTAATAATACTAAAGATGAAACCAACATCATCTGTTAGTTCACTTAATGCCCTTATCCTTATATATAAAGGTCCACAGGATAACATATTACAGTTTAGTTCCAAGTGGTAAAATGTATTTCTCTTGATAAGTAGTATTCTGCCTAATAAATTAGTCCTAGCTAATAGTAAGTTTGGGGGAAAATGTGTTCACAATGCAGCAAACATGTTTTTATCCAATTTTCATTTTGCCTCCTATCTATTGACTTTTTTACCATTATAGTAGTCATTATTGTGTCTGTAGTTTTTATTATAAGGGGTTCCAAGTAATACTTTTTTTTAGACTAAAGAGGATATAAATTTTAATTTTACTTAAACAACTTACATTAAATGAATATGAAGATGTAATTTAAATTGGGATTTTCAGTTCATAAATATATGCTATTCTTTTGCTACTGTACAGATTTACATAATTTTGGCCTATGTTAGCTCTAATTTCTTTTTTTTAATGCTTTTATTTATTTCTGAGAGGGAGAGAGAGACAATGTGAGCAGGGGAGGGTCAGAGAGAGAGGGAGACACAGAAGCTGAAGCAGCCTCCAGGCTCTGAGCTAGCGGTTAGCACAGAGCCCGACGTGGGGCTCGAACCTAGGAACTGTGATATCATGACCTGAGCCGAAGTCGGACGCTTAACCGACTAGGCCATCCAGGCACCCCTAATCAGCTCTAATTTCAAAACTTCATCTTTATGACAACCATTTTATCCAGGATGACCGAAACAGTTTTCTAACTGGTATTCCTGTTTCTGTTCTCTTCCCCTAGTTTCTCTCCTCCACAAAAGAATTCAAACTAATCTTTTAAAACCGTTAATTAATTATTTTATTTATTTGCTTAAAACTGTGTACTTTAAGTCCATTGAAATTATAATAAAATGTAAACAGCATATCATGGTCTTATATGATCTGACCTTTAATTACTTTTCATCTTTATCTCATCTTACCTTTCCCACACTCATATTTCTTCTACAATACAAGTTTATTGTTTTCACTCAAACACAACATACTCTTTCTTACCTTATGGACTTTGCACTTTTGGTTCTATCCAGACTGCACTTCATCAAGGTTTTGCTTGGATCGCTCTCTTGTTGTTATTTTTCAAAGTTGACTTCTGTGGAGTATCCAACACTGACCATCTAAGCTATTTCACAATTCTCTATAGCATTAACTTGTTTCAATCCGTTCTTATTGTCAAGACCTGAAAATTTATCTAGATATCCATTTGTGCAATCTCTATTCCTCTGCTAAAATGAAAGTTCCTTATTAATAGATACATAGTCTGTTCCATTTTCTGATATATTTAATTTTCTTACAAAACCAAGGGCTAAGAAGAAGGGCCTTCCTTAATACCCATTTCCTATTTAACCCACACCCACATCCCCTCTGGTAACTATCAGTTTGTTCTCTATAGTTAAGAGCCCATTTCTTGGTTTTCCTCTCTATCTCTTATTTTTCTTAGACTCATTTGTTTAGTTTCTTAAGTTCCACATATGTGTTAAACCATATGGTATTTGTCATTCTGTGACTGACTTATTTTGTTTATTGTAATACTCTCTATCTCCATCCATGTCATTGTAAGGGGCAAGATTTCCCTCCTTTTAAGGATATATAGCCCTAAAACTAGTGTGTGTGTGTGTGTGTGTGTGTGTGTGTGTGTCACTTCTTTATCCATTCGTCAGTCAGTGGACACTTGGAGTGTGCCCATAAATTGAATATTATAGTTAATGTTGCAATAAACATCAGGTTGCATGTATCCTTTTGAATTTGTTTTGTTTTGTTTTTTTGGAAGACACCTAGTAGTGCAATTTCTGGGTCATAGAGTAGTTGTGTTTAACTTTTAGAGGAGTCTCCATACTGTTTTTCAGAGTGACTTCATCAGTTTACATTCCACTAACTGTGCAAGAGGATTCCTTCATTTCCATATTCTACCCAATGCATATTGTTTTCTGTGTTGTTAATTTTATCCATTCTGATAGGAGTGAGGTAATATCTCATTGTAGTTTTGATTTTCATTTCCCTGATGATGAATGGACGTTTAGCACTTTTAATGTGTCTGTTGTCTGTGTCTGCTTAGAAAAATTCTATTAATTTCTTCTGCCATTTTCCTTTGGGTTATTTGTTTTTGGGGTGTTGAGATTTAAAGTTCTTCATATATTTTGGGTACTAACCCTTTATCAGATATGTCATTTGCATGTATCTTCTCCTATACCATAAGTTGTCTTTTAGTTTGTTGATTGTTTTCCTCATTGTGAAGAAGCTTTTTATTTTGATGAATCCCCAATTATTAATTTATTATTATTTTTTGTTTTCCTTGCCTCAGGAGAAATGTCTAGAAAACAGTTGTAATACAATGAGAAAGAATGAAATCTGGCCATTCATAGCAACATGGATGGAAATTCAGGGTGTTATGCTGAGCGAAATAAGTCAGGCAGAGAAGGACAGATACCATATGTTTGCATGTATAGGAGGATTAGGAGGAAGCTAACGGAGGACGATGAGGGAGAAGAAGGGGAAAAATAGTTGAGGAGAGGAAGGGAGGCAAACCATGAGAGACTCTTGAATGCCAAGAACAAACTGAGGGCTGATGGGGTGTGGGAGAGGGGATTAGGGGTGATGGGTATGGTGGAGAGTACTTGTTAGGATGAGCACTGGGTGTTATATGGAAACCAACTTGACAATAAACTATTTAAGAAAAAAAATAATTAAAAACAATTAAAAAAAACAGTTGCCATAGCCAGTGTCAAAGGGGTTATGACCTCTGCCTTCTTGATGTGGTTTTTGTTCCAATATGTTGTTCAGCCTATTTATCTATTTTTAAATTTTCAATCATTTTATATGACAACTTATTTTTATTTGTATCTATTATAATTTTAATGTTTTTATTAATAATATTTTCTAATTTAAGACATCATTCTTATACTTTCCTGTAGTTCTTTAGACATCGTTAAATATATTTAAAATTTATTTATAAGATTTTTCATCTCTAATGGCTAATTAAAAGTCTTTATCTAGCAAGTGTAACATATAGGTTTCCTCAAAGGTAGACTTCGTTCATTTCCTTCCTATGTATAGGCCAAAATTTCTTATTTTTTAAAGTGTACTTTGGGGCGCTTGGGTGGCTCAGTCGGTTAAGCGTCCGACTTTGGCTCAGGTCATGATCTCACAATCCGTGGGTTCGAGCCCCGCCTCGAGCTCTGTGCTGACAGCTCAGAGCCTGGAGGCTGCTTCAGATTCTGTGTCTCCCTCTCTGTCTGCCCCTCCCCTGCTTGCTCTCTGTCTTTGTCTCTCAAAATAAAATATATAATTTTTAAAGTGTATTTTTTGTTCAAAATTGGACAATTAAAATACAATAATACTGCAAATCTGGAAATTGGATATCACTACCCTAAAGTTTGTTTCTTTTGTTGCTATTTGTTTTTGGTCTTATTTAATGATTAGTCTGACTCTATTTGAAGTCCCTACTTTGTTAATGAATGGCCAATGGTTGGATGGATATTTCCTTATATATCTTGAACTAATTAGTTTCCCAGCCCTTGAGAGTATTGGGGCATGCATTCTAAGCTCCTACAGACATAACTACCACTTTACCTTAGCCTTTACTTCCTCTGTGAACAATATCATGGTCAGACAGATGTGAGAGCTTATTACCTTCTTAGTTTTTTTTTTTTTTTGAGACATGTGCACAACCCTATGAATGTACATGTCTTTTTCTATTCCTAGAATATATTGAAGTTTTTCAACGCCTTTTGTAGACACCTGATTTCATAGTTTTTCTTTCTGTAACCAGCCTAATGTTTTTTTTTTTAATAAAATTTATTTATTTTTTGAGAGAGAGAGTCAGAATGTGAGCAGGAAGGAGGCAGAGAGAGACAAGGAGACACAGAATCCGAAGCAGGCTCCAGACTCTGAGCTGTCAGCCCAGAGCTTGATACGGGACTTGAACCCACAAGCCGTCAGATCAGAACCTAAGCCAAAGTCGGACATTCAACCAACTGATCCACCCATGTGTCCCTAAACAGCCTACTGTTAATGCCAGCAATATTAACTCCTCAGGGGCACCTGGGTGGCTTAGTCGGTTAGGCGTCCGACTTTTGCTTGGGTCATGATCTCGCCGTTGGTGGGTTCGAGCCCCGCGTCGGGCTCTGTGCTGACTCCCAGCTCAGAGCCTGGAGCCTGTTTCAGAGTCTGTGACTCCCTCTCTCTCTGACCCTCCCCTGCTCATGCTGTCTCTCTCTCTCTCCTAGAAATAAATAAAACATTTAAAAAAATATTAACTCCTCAGGAAGCTACACGTTTGAACAATTCCCATTGATTATTTTCAACTCATAACCTGGGAATGGGGCTGTTTGCATAGAGTAAACTCTGACTTAGGTCAAATAAAGACAAACACTAATAATTGAGGTTTTAGTTAGTTTCCAAGGGCAAATAGTGCCAATTCCAAGAGGATCATGGCTTTGAAGGAGTTCCAGACCTATTCTTCTTCCAGTTACTGCCAGTTTTCAATGCCTGTACTACTGTTTTTCAATACTTTAATAGTTAAAAGCCTCTTAATTCTTTTTAATCTTATTTATTTATTTTGTGAGATATAGAAAGTGTGAGCAAGTGAGAGGCAAAGAAATAGGGAGGGAAAGAGAGAATCTGAAGTAAGTTCTGCACTGTCAGCACAGAGCCTGATGTGGGCCTCCATCTCAAGAACTACAATGCAAGTTCATGACCTGAGCTGAAACTAAATGTCAAACACTTAACCAACTAAGTCAACCAGGCACTCCAAAGAGGCTGTTAATTTTTAATGACACTGTTCAATTTAAAAAAAAAGAAATACAGTTATGTCAAATTAAAACGCCACAAAATGTGCCATTCTTCCTAAGATTTAACTGTTTTTCTTGAATAAATGCTTCTCAGATAATTTTAAATTTTTGGTGAATTTTCAGAGTTCCAAAAAATTTATTTTGACAATTTTTGCAATGTATTTGCTTTTAATATAGACATGATTTTCAGAAGTTTTTATGTGACAAATCTAAAACTGCCTTTTATTTAGGTTTTCTGTTTCAGTAATTCAGTAGCGGCGCCAGACTACCCCTCTTTTAGGTCTTCCAACAGTTTCAACAATTTATCTTCTTTCCTGAATTAAATTAAATTATTTTTAATTATCTGTAATAATTTGTTTCGTGCACTAAATTCTGCTTTTACGTATTCCTTAAATAACAATCAAAATAATATTACTATAATTTTTCATCACACACCTTGTATTCTTATTGCTACTTGTTTTTTAATGTTTTACTTATTTTTGATAGGGAGCAAGTGGGGGAGGAGCAGAGAGAGAAGGAGACAGAGGATCGAAGTGGGCTCAGCGCTGAAAGCAGGGAGCCCCATGTGGGGCTCAAACCCATGAACCATGACCTGAGCCGAAGTCAGAAGCTCTACCAGTGGAGACACCCAGGTGCTCCTTTTAATCCTCCTTGTAAGTTTTGAAATTTATTTCTTTATTAATTGAATGATTTTCAATTTATTGTCAAGTTAGTAACATACAGTGTACTCTTGGCTTCAGAAGTTCATTCTGGGATTCATCATCTTTATACAAGGGCTCTAGTCAATGCTCATCATTTCCCCACACCCACACTGCTTGACCACCATCAACCCTGAGTTTGTTTTCTTTATTTAAGAGTCTCTTCGGGTGCCTGGGTGGCTCAGTCTGTTAAGCATCTGACTTCAGCACAGGTCATGATCTTGTAGTCCGTGAGTTTGAGCCCCAAGTTGGGCTCTGTGCAGACAGCTCAGAGAATGCAGCCTGCTTCAGATTCTGTGTCTCCTTCTCTCTCCACATCTCCCCCGACTCACACTCTGTCTCTCTCTCTCAAAAGTAAATAAACATTTAAAAAAATTAAGAGTCTCTTAAGGTTTGCCTCCCTCTTTGTTTGAAACTATATTTCCCCTTCCCTTCCCCCAAGGTCTTCTGTTATGTTTCTGAAGTTCCACATATGAGTTAAAATATGATATCTGTCTTTCTCTGGCTGACATAGCTCACTTAGCTTAATACCCTCCAGTTCCATCTATGTTGTTGTAAATGGCAAGATTTCATTCTTTTGCACTGTTGAGTAGTAATCCATTGTATGTGTGTGTATGAGTGTGTGTGTGTGTGTGTGTGTGTGTGTGTGTGTGTGTGTAACTTCTTTATCTGTTAATCAGTTGATGGATATTTGGGCTCTTTCCATAATTTGGCTATTGTTGATTCTATTGCTATAAACATTCGGCTATATGTGGCCCTACAAATTAGCATTCCTGTAATCTTTGGATCAATACTTGGTAGTACTATTGTTGGGTAGTAGGGTAATTCTATTTTTAATTTTTTGAGCAACCTCTACAATGTTTTCTAGAGTGGCTCCACCATTTCCCATTCCCACCAACAGTGCAAGAGTGTTCCCCTTTCTCCACATCCTTGCCAATAACTGTTGCTTCCTGTGTAATTAATTTTAGCCACTCTGACTTGTGTGAGGTGGTATCTCATCATGTTTTTGATTTGTATTTCACTGTTGATGAGTGATGTTAAGCAATTTTTCATGATTCGGTAAGCCATCTGGATATCTTTGGAGAAGTGTCTATTCATGTCTTTTTGCCCTTTTCTTCACTGGATTATTTGTTTTTCGTGTGTTGAGTTTGGTAAGTTCTTTATAGATTTTGGATACTAACCTTTTATCTGATATGTCATTTGCAAATATTTTCTCCTATCCCGTTTGTTGCCTTTTAGTGTTGTTTCCTTTGCTGTGCAGAAGATTTATATCTTGATGTCGTCTCAGTACTTAACTTTTGCTTTTATTTCCTTTGTTTTTAGAGACATGTCAGGTAAGAAGTTGCATGGCCAAGATCAAAGAGGTTGTGGCCTGTTTTCTCCTGTAATATTTCTATTTCACATTTAGGTCTTTCATCCTTTTTGAATTTATTTTTGTATATGATATAAGAAAGTGGTCCAGTTTCAGTCTTCTTCATATCACTATCCAGTTTTCCCAGCACCATTTGCTAAAGAGACTGCATTTATTCCATTGGATACTCTTTCCTGTTTGTCAAACACTAATTGGACATATATTTGTGGGTTCATTTCTGTGTTCTATATTCTATACCATTTGTCTATGTGCCTGTTTTTGTGCCAATATCATACTGTCATGAAGATTATGAGTTTGTAATACAGGCTAAAGTCTAGGATTGTGAGGCCTACATCTTTGGTTTTCTTTTTCAACATTATTTTGGCTATTTACAATTGTTAGCTCTTATTGATGCATAGACCCCTTAATTATGATATACTGTCTTAACTTTTTGTTACGGTACATGTTTTAAAATCTATTTTGTCTGATATAAATATGGCTACTTGGCTTTCTTTTGATATCCATTAGCATGATAGATTGTTCTCCATGCCCTCACTTTCAATCTGCATGTGTCCTCATATATAAAATGAGTCTCTTGAGGCGCCTAGGTGGCTTAGTCGGTTGAGCATCTGACTTTGGCTCAGGTCATGATCTCGCAGCTCGAGGGTTCAAGCCCTGTGTCAGGTTCTGTGCTGACAGCTAGCTCACAGCCTGGAGCCTGTTATGGATTTTGTGTCTCCCTCTCTCTCTGAGGGAGGAAATTTTTTATTTTTATTTTATATATTTTTTATGTTTTAATGTTTTATTTATTTCTGAAAGAGAGAGACAGCGTGAGCAGGGGAGGGTCAGAGAGAGAGGGAGACACAAAATCCATAACAGGCTCCAGGCTCTGAGCTAGCTGTCAGCACAGAGCCCGATACAGGGCTCAAACCCACAAGCCGTAAGATTATGACCTGAGCTTAAGTTGGACGCTTAACCAACTGAGCCACCCAGGCTCCCCTAAAAATTCAAAAATAATAATAATAATAAAATAAAATGAGTCTCTTGTGGGCAGCATATAGAGGGATCTTATTTTTTCATCCATTCTGATACCCTATATCATTTGATTGGGACATTTAGTTCATTTACATTCAGAGTGATTATTGAAATATACGGATTTAGTATCATTGTATTATCTGTAGGTTTCATGCTTGTGGTGATGTCTCTGGTCCTTTGTAGTCTTTGCTACTTTCCACTCATAGAGTCTCCTTTTTTTTCTTTGGCAAGGTTGGTTTAGTGGTCATAAACTCCTTCAGTTTTTCTCTGTTCGGGAAAGCCTTTATCTCTCCTGCTGTTCTGAATGGTTGCCCTACTGGATAAAAGATTCTTTGCTGCATATTTTTCCTTGTCAGCACATTGAATATTTACTGCCACTTCCTTCTGGCCTACCAAGTTTCAGTTGACAGGTCTGCTACTACCCTTCTGTGTCTACCATTTTTAGGTAAAGTCCTATCTGTCCCTACCTGCTTTCAGAAATCTCTCTTTATCTTTATATTTTGCCAGTTTCAGTATGATATGCTGTGGTATTGACCTGTTTTTGTTGATTTTGATGGGAGTTCTCTGTATATCTTAGACTTGGATGTCTTTTTCCTTACCCAGATTAAGGGGGTTCTCAGTGTTAATTTTTTGGAATAAACTTTCTGCCCCTTTATCTCTCTTCTTCTAAAACTACTATTATTTGAAATGGATATTATTCCATTTCATTGAATCAATTAGGTCTCTTGTTTTACCCTCATGGTCTAGTAATTTCCTTTCCCACTTTTTTTTTTTTTTTAGCTTCATCATCTTCCCTAATTTTATCGTCTATTTCACCTATTCTCTCCTTTGCTTCTTCCAGCTTTGCTGTCACTGCATCTAGTTTGTTTTCTATCTCATTTTCAGCATTTCTTAATTCATTATGATTATTTCTTCAGTCTTTGATCTCTGTAGCAATAGATCTCTGTTTTCTATGATTTTTTCAAGCCTAGCTATTAGTCTTATGACTATTATTCTAAAATTTTGTTCAGATATGTTGTTTTTATTTTTATTTTTTGAGCAATTCTCTGGCTGCTGTTTCTTCCTGGAATATCTTTTGAGGTGATTTCTTCCATTTTGTCATTTTGGCTAGGTTTCTGTCTCTTGTGTGATTTAATCTTTGTCTATTCTTTGACTATAAGCTCTGTCAGGCTAGGAACCACATGTTTCTTGTTTATTACTATATCTCAGTAAATAGCTCAATGATTGGCAAATACTAGATGATTATTAAACATTTGTGAATAAATGAACGAGTAAGTGAAAAACTGGAAAATTATAAAGAAGTATGAAAAATGAAATACAATGTTTATTTTGGCACCGATGTTATGTATATTATGCTCTCAAATACTGTTGTTTTTTAGGCTTTCAGAGTTGAAGTTCTTTGAAATTCATACTGCAGGAAAAATTGAGATCAAAAATCTTAATTTTGTTATGATTTTGTTAAACTGGCTAATAGAATAAAAGCACTATATTAAATTTAAAAAAGGATCTATAAGAAGGGCTATATGTTATATTTTTATTTTCAGAGCTGTATCTTTCATATCTAAAGCAATAGCTAATACATGGTAGGTAAACTGAATAAATTTGTTAAATAAGTAAAAACATATATGTATTATGTTTCCATCTTTTTTTATTTTTCCCAGCTTTTTAGAGATATAATTGACAAATAAAAGTGTATATATTTAAAGTGTACAAATGATATATATGTTTACTTTGTGAAATATTTACAAAAATCAAGTTAATTAATATATCAATCAACTCACATAATTAGATTTATTTTGTAGTGAGAAAATTAGCTTTTATTCTATTATCAAATTCAAGTAGACAATATAGTATTTTAAGTTTAGTCACCAAGTTATATATAAGAACCAAAGAACCTACTTATCTTATTACTGAAAGTTTTATTCCTTTCCCTAATATGTCTCCATTTCCCCCATCTGTCAGTCCTTGGAATTTTTTTCTGTTTCTTTGAGATTGACTTTTTTTATTAAGATTACACATATAAATGAAATACAGTCTTTCTTTGGCTTATTTTACTCACTCTAATGCATTTAAGGTTTATCGAAGTTTTTACAAAATGTAAGTCTGTCTTCTTTTTATGGTTGGGTAGGAGTCTACTGTGTGTGAGTGCCACATTTTAACTATCTCCTATTTGTCAAATATGAGAATTGATATTTACCTTATGAGGTTATAACGAAGATATCATGAGGCCATTTAGTAAGTAATTAACATCGTTCTCAGCATTTAATAATTTATTCAGTTAATGTTAGTTATTACTCTTGTTATTGTAACTGTGAAGTAAACACGGAATTTAGACTCAAGCCTAAAAATGATTTTTGAGGTGAGGGTACTTGATCAAGTTAATTTTCTGTTCTGCAAATGGGGCTAATAATGATATTTTTCCAACGTTTTACTTAAATTCCAGTTAGTTAACAAACATTGTAATATTAATTTCCACGTGTAGAATTCACTGATTCATCACTTGCATACATAAACCAGCGTTCTTACAAATGTCTTCCTTAATAATTATCACACATTTAACAGAACCCTTCACCCATCTCCCCTCCAGTAACCCTCAGTTTATTTCCTATAGTTAAAGGTCAGTTTTCTGGTTTGCCTCTCATATTTTCCCCTATATTTATCTGTTTTCTTTCTTAAATTTCACATATGAGTGAAACCATATGGTATTTGTCTTTCTCTAACTGACTTATTTTGCTTAACATAATATACTCTAGCACCATCTACATCACTATATGGAAATATTTCATTCTTTTTGTGGTTGAATAATATCTGTGTGTGTGTGTGTGTGTGTGTGTGTGTGTGTGTATCACATCTTATTTATCCATTTCAGTTGACAGATATGTGAACTTTTCCATAGTTTGGCTATTGTTGATAGTCCTGCTATAAACATCAGTGTGCATGTACCCTGTTGAATCAGTATTTTTAGATCCTTTGGGTAAATATCTAGTAGTGCAAATGCTGGGTTATAAGGTAGTTCTACTTTTAACTTTTTGAGGAACTTCTACACTGCTTTCCAGAGTGTCTTCACCAGTTTCCATTCTCATGAACAGTTTAAAAGTGTTCTCCAGTCTCCACATACTTGCCAACATGTGGTGTTTCCTGTGTTATTTTAGCCATTCTAATTGATATTAGGAGACATCTTATTGTAGTTTTCATTTGTATTTCCCTGATGATTTTGAGCATGTTTTCATGTATCTGTTAGCCATCTAGCTGTTTTCTTAGGAAACATGTCTATTCATGTCTTCTGCCATTTTTTAAACTTGATTATTTGCTTTTTGTGTTGTTGAGTTTGGCAAGTTCTTTATATATTTTGGTTGCTATCTCTTTAACAGATATGCCATTAGCAAATATCTTCTCTTATTCTGAATGTAGTCTTGTAGTTTTATTGATTGTTTCTTTCACTATACAGAAAATATTTATATTGATGAAGTAAAAATAATTGTTTCTTTTGTTTCCCTTGCCTCATGAGACTTATCTAGTGAGAAGTTGCTATGGTTACTATCAAAGACGATAATGTCTGTGTTCATCTCTAGGATTTTGACGGATTTCTTTCTCAAATTTAGATCTTTAAATTATTTTGAATTTATTTTTGTGTACGGTGAAAGAAAGTAGTCCAAATTCATTCTTTGCTTATTGCTGTGCACTTTTCCAAGCACCTTTTGTTGAAGAGACTTTTATCCTGTTGGTTATTCTTTCCTAATTTGTTGAAGATTAGTTGACCAGATAGTTTTGGGTTTAATTCTGAGTTTTCTATTTTGTTATATATATATTTTTTAATGTTTTATTTATTTCTAGGAGAGAGAGAGAGAGACAGCATGAGCAGGGGAGGGTCAGAGAGAGAGGGAGTCACAGATTGAAACAGGCTCCAGGCTCTGAGCCGGCAGTCAGCACAGAGCCCGACGCGGGGCTCGAACCCACGAACCGCGAGATCATGACCCAAGCGAAAGTCGGACGCTTAACCGACTAAGCCACCCAGGCACCCCTCTATTTTGTTATATTGATATGTGTATATTTTTGTACCAGTAGCATACCATCTTGACCACTACAGCTTTGTAATATAAATTGAAGTCTGGAATTGTGATACCTTTAGTTTTTTTTTTTTTTTTTTTCTTCAAGATTAGTTTGAGTATTCAGGGTTTCTTAAGGTTCCATAACCATTGTAGGATTATTTATTCCAGCTATATCGCATTTTGGTAGAGACTTTTTTTTTGAGCTATTTATTTATTTATTTTTACAAATGGTTTATTATCAAGTTTGTTTCCATTTAACACCCAGTGCTCATCCCCACAAGTGCCCTCTTCCATGCCCATCTCCTCCCTCCCCCTCAGACCCATGCGTCCTCAGTTTGTTCTCAGCATTCAAGAGTCTCTCATGGTTTGCCTCTCTCCCTTTCCCCCACCATTTCTCCCCATCTTCTCCCAGATGGTCCTCCGTTAAGTTCCTCCTAATCCTCCTATACGTGCAAACATATGATATTTGTTCTTCTCTGTCTGACTTACTTCGCTCAGCATAACACCCTCAAGGTCCTTCCATGTTGCTACACATGGGCAGATTTCATTCTTTCTCATTGCCATGTAGTATTCCATCGTATAGATAAACCACATCTTCTGGATCCATTCCTCCATTGATGGACACTTAAGCTCTTTGTATGAGTTGGCTATTGTTGAGAGTGCTGCTATGAACATTGGGGTACATGTGCTCCTATGCATCAGCACTTGTACATCTGCTGATGTACATTTCTGCATCCCTTGAGTAAATTCCTAGCAGTGTTATTGCTGGATCATAGGGGAGTTCTATTGTTAGTTTCCTGAGGAAACTCCACACTGTTTTCCAGAGGGGCTGTACCAGTTTACATTCCCAGCATTTTGGTAGAGATTTAATAGAATTTGTAGATTACGTTGGGTAGTAAACACACTTAAACGATATTTGGTTTTCCAATCAAAGATCATAGAATGTTTTGTCATTTCTTTGTGTCATCCTCAATTTCTTTCATCAGAGTTTTATAGTTTCCCAAGTACGTTGTTTTTCTTCTCTGGATAACTTTATTCCTAAGAAACGTGTAGTTTGAGTGCAATAGTAAATGGGATTGATACCTTGATTTATCTTCCTGCTGTTTCACTATTAGTGTGTAGAAATACAACAGATTTATGGACATTGATTTTGTATCCTGTGACTTTACTGAATTTATGTATCAGTTCTTGCAATTTTTTTGGTGGAGTCTTTTGAGTTTTCTATATAGAGTATTATTTAATCTGCAAATAGAAAATATTTTACTTCTTTCTTGCCCACTTGTCTGCATTTTGTTTCTTTTTGTTGTCTTCTTCCTAAGGCTAGGACTTTCAGTAGTATGTTAAATACCAGTGGTAAGAGTAGACATCCCTGTTTTGTTTTTGACCATACAGGAATAGTTCTCAGTGTTTTCCCATTGGAGATTATATTATCTGTGGGTTTTGTATATGTGGCCTTTATTATGTTGAGATATGTTCTATCTTTGTTGAGGATTTTTATCATAAATTGATGTTATATTTCGCCAAATACTTTCTCTGCATCTATTGAGAGGATCATATGATTCTTATCCTTACTTTTATTAATGCACTGCGTCACATTGCTTGATTTGTGAATATTGAGCCATACCTGCAACCCAGAAATACATCCCACTTGATCATGGTGAATAGTTCTTTTAATATACTGTTATTTTCAGGGATACAGGAGTGTTGATGCACATGTACCCCAATGTTCATAGCAACACCTTTAACAATAGCCAAATCATGGAAAGAACTTAAGTGTCCACCAACTTATGAATGGATCAAGAAGATGTGGTTTATCTATACCATGGAATACTACATGGCAATGAGAAAAAATGAAATCTGGCCATGTGTAGCAACATGGATGGACCTTGAGGGTGTTATGCTGAGCGAAATAAGTCAGGCAGAGAAAGGCAGGCACCATATGCTTTCACTTATGGGTGGATTGGGAGAAACAAGGGAGCACCATGCAGGAAGAGAAGGGGAAAAATAGTTGGGGAGAGGGAGGGAGGCAAACCATGAGAAACTCTTGAATACTGATAACAAACTGAGGGCTGATGGGGTGGGGGAGAGGAAAAGGAGGGTAATGGGCATGGAGGAAGGCACCTGTTGGGATCAGCACTGGGTGTTATATGGAATCCAACTTGACAATAAACAATGAAAGAAAAAAATATATTCTGTTGGATTCAATTTGTTAGTAGTTTGTGGAGAATTTTTGCATTTATGTTCATCAGGGATATTGGTCTATACTTCTCTTTTTAGTTGAGTCACTGCCAGGTAATGCTAGCCTCATAGAAAGAGTTTGAAAGTTTTCCTTTCATTTCTAATTTTTGGAATAGTTTGAAAAGAATAGGCATTAACTCTTCTTTAAATGTTTGACAGAATTTCCCTGGGAAGACATCTGAGCCTGGGCTTTTAATTGTTGGGAGATTTTAAATTATTGATTCAATTTCTTTGCTGGTTATCAGTCTTTTAAAGTTTTCACTTTCTTCCTGTTCAGTTTTGGTAGTTTATATGTTTCTAGAAATTTATCCATTTCTTCCAAGTTGTCAAATTTTTGGCATATATTTTTTCATACTGTTCACTTACAATCATTATTATTTCTGTGATTTTTTCGTTATTTCTTCTCTATAATTTGTGTTCTATTTATTTAGGTCCTTTCTCTTTTCTTTTTGATAAGTCTGACTAGCGTTTATAAATTTTATTAATTTTTTCAAATAACCAGGTCTCAGTTTTATTGATATGTTCTACTTGTTTAAAAATGTGTTTTTATATCATTTACTTCAATTCTAATCTTTATTTTCCTTCCTTCTACTACCTTTAAGCTTTGTTTGTTGTTCTTTTTTTTTTTTTTGTATCTCCTTTACATGGACAGTTAGGTTGTTTATTTGACATTTTTCTTTCTTCTTCAAATAGGTCTATATTGCTATATACTTCCCCCTTAGAACCACTATTGATACATCCCAAAGGTTTTGAACTATTGTGTTTTGATTTTCATTTGTTTAAATGTATTTTAAAATTTATTCTTTGATTTATTTGTTGACACATTCATTCTTCCATAGCATGTTGTTTAACCTACATATACTTGTAGTTTTTCTAGTTTATACCTTGTGGTTGACTTCAAGTTTCATAGCATTGTGTTCAGAAAATATACATGGTAAAATCTCAAATATTTTGTACTAGTTGAGACATGATTTGTGATCTAATATATGATCTATTCTGGAGAATGTCCCATGTGCATTTGAAAAACATGTGTATTCTGGTATTTTATTTTTTTAATGTTTTATTTATTTATGACAGAGAGAGAGAGAGAGCGCGAGAGCGCACGGGAGCGTCAGAAAGAGAGGGAGACACAGAATCTGAAACAGGCTCCAGGCTCTGAGCTAGCTGTCAGCACAGAGATTAATGGGGGACTTGAATCCACGAACTGTGAGATCATGACCTGAGCCGAAGTCGGACGCTTAACTGACTGAGCCACCCAGGTGCCCTTGTATTCTGCTATTTTAAGATGGAATGAATATATATGTTAAGTCTATCTGATCCAGTGTGTCATTCTAAGCCATCGTTCCCATGTTGATTTTCTGCTTCGATGATATGTCCATTCATGTAGGTACAGTGCTAAAATTTCGTATGATTATTGTATTATTATCAATTAGTTTCTTGATGTTTTTTGTTAAGTGTTTTACATATTTGGGTTTAATATTGGGGGCATAACTATTTACAATTTTTAGATCTTCTTTTCGGATGTTTTTGATTGTATATAGTGCCCTTCATCTCTTGTTACAGATTTTGGGTTAAAATCTAGTTTGTCTGATATAAATATTGCCACTCCAATTTTCATGTGATGTCCACTTGTGACATAAATGTTTCTCCATCTCCTCACTTTCAATCTTCAGGTGTTTTTAGGTCTAAAATGAGTCTCTTGTGGGCAGCATATACATTTTTTTAATCCATTCTGACACCCTATGTCTTTTGATTGAAACATTTAGTTCATTTAAGTTCAGAGTGATTATCGATAGATATATATTTAGTGCCATTTTATTACTTGTTTTCTTGTTTCTGGAGGTTTTCTCTGTTCCTTTCTTGTCTTTGTCACTTTCAGTATTTCCTTTACAATCAGAGCTTCCCCTTTAATATTTTTGCAGGCCTGTTTTAAAGGTGATAAACTTTTTTAGTTTTTGTTTCTCTGGAAAACTCTTTATATTTCACCTTCTATACTGAATGATCGCCTGTCTGTCTAGGGTTTTCTTTGCTGCAGATTTTTCCCATTCAGCATGTTGAATACAGCATACCACTCTTTTTTGGTTTTCCACCTTTCTGTGGAGTAATATGCTGCTAACGTTATTCGTCTTTCCTTGTAAGTTGTGGACTTGTTTTGTTTTGCTCCTTTTATGATTTTTTTGTGTATCAAGTTTTAGCTAGCTGTGCTCTGGTCAGCTTGTTAAAAGAGATGTGATGCTATTTCCACTAGAACTAAAGCTGCGAAGAGCTCTATGGTCAGTAGACATGTTGTGTGCAGGATTTTGTGCTTGTCTTCTGGGGGAGAGGCCCACTGTGCTGACCTTTCGACACGCCTGGCCAGGAAATGCAGTAGCAGCAGATTGCAGGTAGTAGGACTTGGTGTAAGCAGGTTAAGCAGGTAGTGTTAGTGTTTTGTTTTGTTTTGTTTTGTTTTGTTTTGTTTTGTTTTTAACTGAAGTTAGTTCATGTTAAGGGGTGTGGGAGGGAAATGGGTACTGCCCACTCTTGTTCCTGGAGAAGGGTGTCCTTATTTGCTGCTCTCAGGGATGCACTTTAAGAGGAGTGAATAATTCCTCTTTCTGTCTCACAAGCATTTTTCAGATAGCTGATTTCAAACTATGTCTCAGGATGGCTTGCTTTCTTGGAGCTGTCCAGCACACCTTGGGCTTTATCTTAGCCAGGCCTGCTGACTTTTACAATTCCAATCTTCCAGGACCTCATGTGCTGACCCTCTGAGAATGGGTCTCACCTTGTTGGGACTGAAGCAGGTTGAAATAGAAGGGCAGATGTGCCAAAACCAGGGGAGCAGAATTTGGAGCAAAGCAGACTAAACAGACAATGTCAGGTTTAGCTGCCTTCCGTAGGTGTCTCTGTGCTTATGTTGAGGGTTGGGGGGGATAAAATGGCAACCACAGTTTCTTTTTTCCCTGAAAAGCAATGCCACTTCTCAGAAATGTGCCACAAAAATAAGAAATAGTATTTCCCTGTGCACTTAGGTGATCCACAAATCATGTCATCTGTCTTGGAGTTATCTGCCTGATATCTGTGATATTTTTAAAAGAAAGCCATATACTTTTTCCCCCAAAGCTATTGTCAAGTGTTAATGAGATGATAGATCTGAAAACATTTTGTAGGGCATATAATGCAAATATTATGGATGTACTAAATATGTTTACATAATTTTAAGCAACTGGGCAGTTTATATAATGAAGTAATGTAAACTAACAGGGTTTAATTGGTGGTCTTTCCAAAATAATGTATTTCCATTTTACAAGACCAAAATGTTGGAACTTAAAGCAATATTGCGGATTGTCTGTTCCAAACTCCCCATCTATTTAGAAGAAATTGAGGTTTAGAACTAGGTGTGTTTTTCAAAGTAAATACTGAGTTCATAGTGTAGATGAGTATAAAACTCAGATTTCTGCATATCTCGTCTGGTGTAATTTTCAAAGAAAATTATGATCCTACTACGATGCTATTGGCAGGAAAATCAGGCACTAGAAGAAAGTATGTTGAAACATTTGAGCCTATGTATTATACTGCTCTTCAAATCACATTTCATTGGTGATTAATTCATTAATACCTATGGTATACCTATTCTGTAGTAGTGGATGTTACTGGGCATCCTAGTAAATGCAAGAGTGGTGGATGCAGATACCTCCCACCAAATCTGCAAGCATAAATATTACATGTTTGCATTTATCTAAAACCCATATGAGTATATGTGTTTGTATTCGCATTGAAAAAATAATTATTGCTTTTAAAAATTAGAGGATTTGGGGTTTTGTTGGATTGTTTGTACAGTTTCCAGAGGGCTTAACTAATAAAAGTTTAAACAGAATAAAAATCATTAAAAGCAAAGACTGATATATCTGAATACCTGCTTCATATATCCAATGAAATAAAACTGAAAGAGTCATGAAAACGTATATCACAATTTCCCCCCTGCTAGTGTAAAGTATATCATAGTTAAAAAGCTTAATATACCAGAAATCTATTAAGGATTTAAGGAAACTCTTATCAATAGTAGTATACTTTGTGGCTAAATGAGCATTGTGTATATTGGGTAATAGTTTTCTTTGGTGTAAGATATGCACAGGGTTAAATTTCTGCTCTGTTACTTACTAGTTCTTTAACATTTGGACAAGTTTTTAATCTCTCTAAGAAAATATTTCCTTACCTGTCAAACTAGTTTTTATTCTATTTTATAGGATTGTTATGAGGATTAAGTGATATGATAATCCATTTAAAGCACTTAATACAATGCTTGTATAAAGTAAGAACTCAATAAATAGGAACAGTTATTATGATCTGTGTTTGTTGCTGAAGTAACACATAATAAATCCTGAAGGTATAAATAGTAGAAAATCTCCCCCAGTCAATAAGTAGTGTTACAATTTACTCTCCTAGATGGATAGAATTTTATAGATCATTTAATAGCTAAATTCCCTGTTTTTCACTGTAATTTTCACATGGTACTGCATTTAGCTTTTTTTCCCTTTACCTCCAATATCTAAATATTTTAGAAATAAATTTTTTAGCCATGTGAGTAACTCATGAGTAAAATTATACAATCTTATGGTAAACTTCTTATGGAATGCTTGAAGTTGTCAATTAGACCATTGTAAGTGTTAAAAAGACATGTTTTACATTGGGGTTTTATCTGTTCCTATGTATGTATGTATGTATGTATGTATGTATGTATGTATTTTTGCTTTCCCTTTTTAGATATCACCATTAATCCTAGTTAAATAATCCTTTAAAACCTTGTTAAATTGAAATTGCTCCTTGACTGCAGACCAAAGTTGTTTTTTATAATTTATACACAATAGAATTTCACATATTTGCAGAGTTTTCATGTCCTCCAGTGAATTTTTCTTTCTCAGGATAGATAAACAAAGGTATTTGAAACATTTATCATATGACAATCTGTCCAATTTAATTACTGTCTTCATCATTATTTTCAAATCATTTAATGTATGAAAAACCTATAATCCCCTCTTAGAAAACCAATATTCTAGGTATTGTTTGACTTCAGAAAGTAGAACAGGAATATCTCTTCCCTTATTTCAAGTATTGTACTCCTGTTAAAGCTATATAATATTAAAAAAAAAGCTGTATAATATCACATTAACTTTTGGCTGTCAGATATTGTTGCTACTCTCACTCAGCTCAATGTCAATGAAAAGTCATTGAATCTTTATTGTGTGGGCTGTGAGAAAGTCTTCATTAGGCATTCCATAGACATATTCCCCTTTCTTTTCTTTTCTTTTCTATATATATATATATATGTATAATTTCTGAGAGAGAGAGACAGCGTGAGCAGGGGAGGGTCAGAGAAAGAGGAAGTTACAGAATCTGAAGCAGGCTTCAGGCTCCGAGCTAGCTGTCAGCACAGAGTCCGACGTGGGGCTTGAACCCATGAACAGTGAGATCATGACCTGAGCCAAAGTTGGACGCTTAACAGACTGAGACACCCAGGTGCCTTCATATTCCCCTTTTCAAGTGCCGAAATATTTATTTCTTTCTTCTCATTTTTTGTGCTTATGATAACTACCATATGTTCTGTTTCCTGATGTGCCACTGGGAATAATGTCAGTAAAACTGGAAACTAAATTTCTAAAAGCTCTTAACCTACCACTGAAACATTGAAGCATTTAGAAACTATCTGATCCACCATATCAATGCTCTGGAAAATATTCAAAAATGTAAAGCAGCCAAGTAAACATCCAATTAAAAAAATAATTTTGAAATTGTTAAGAATATTCTCTATTTTTTTTTTAATTTTTTAACTTTTTTTATTTATTTCTGAGAGAGAGAGACAGCGTGAGAAGGGGCGAGTCAGAGAGAGAGGGAGACACAGAATCCGAAACAGCTCCAGGCCCCCAGCTAGCTGTCACCACAGAGCCCGACACGAGGCTCGAACCCACAAAACATGAGATCATGACCTGAGCCAAAGTTTGGTCGCCCAACCGACTGAGCCACCCCGGCGCCCCTCTATTGTTGTTGGTTTTTTTCACCCTTGGTTCACACCCTTCCTTGTGTGGTAGCAGTTTTAGTCTTGAAGTGGAGGCTGCCTGGTTCCCAATTACGTGCTTAAATTCAGAGGAAACTGAAAAGGCCTAATTTGCAAATTATTATGCAAATAATTTTTAATTGGACTGGGCATTACCTGAAATAATGATACAAGGTCCAGATCTCTGTTTTGCTTAAGTGTGATGTAATGGAGAAAAAGCAGTGGGCAATTACTGTGAAAGCTTCTAGATGGACTTAAAACCAATAAACATTTGGAACAAGAGATTATGGATGCCTTCTGACATACAATAGATAACCTAAGAAAGAGGGAAGAATCTGTGATGGAAATCTTTGGTAAACTACAATATTCTAAAACAGCCATGTATACTGAGAAGTTTAGAAACCCATGAACAAGCCCAGGAAAGATACACGCTCAGAGAAATCTTGAGAAAAACATTAAGCTTTCACCTTGAGCTAATACTTATACTAAGAAAAATCCTAGGTAAGCACATAGAAAGTCAGTAAAAACTACTTTCTCTGTTTATATATATTTTTTGTGTTTGTATTTGTTTCAGTTATTTGCACTCAAGGAAATTTCTGAACATGGGTAAAGGAAGGGAGACATAAGTAACACATGATAAGGAATAATCCTTGCAAAAACAGTTTGGAAAAAATATAGAAAATATTCAATAACTAAAAAGACAGGAAACTGTTGAAAGGACAAAAGTCTAATTTCTAGGGTTATAACATCATACTAGTTAAACGCAAAATTTTCCATAAAAATCATTATGTATATGCAAAAATTGAAAACATGACCTATTCAAAGGAACAGAGTAAATATACTATTGTTTCTGAAGAATAGACATCAAACATACTAAACAATTAATTTAAAAGAACTATTTTAAATATACTCAGTTAAGGCAGAACGTGGACAAATAACTAAAGAAAATTGGGAAAATGACATGAAAACAAAATGAGAATTTCAACAAAGATGTAGAAATTATATAAAGGAATCAAATAGAAAATTGAAAATAAAAAAATATCAACTAAAATACAAAATTCACCAGATTTCAACAGCAAATTGGAGTAGGCAAAAGAAAGAATAAGAGGGAAACCTAAGTGGTGTGGCAGGTTGAACCTCTGACTTCGGTTCGGGTCATGATCTTACATTTTGTGAGTTCGAGCCCAGTGTCAGCCTCTGTGCTGGCAGCTGAGAGCCTGGAGCCTGATTTGTATTCTGTGTCTTCCTCTCTCTCTGCCCATCCCCCGCTTACACTTTGTCTTTCTCTCTCACAAAAATAAACATTAAAAATGTTTTGTAGGGGCGCCTGGGTGGTTCAGTCGGTTAAGCATCCGACTTCGGCTCAGGTCATGATCTCGCAGTTCATTGTTTCAAGCCCCGCGTCAGGCTCTTTTCTGACAGCTCTGCGCCTGGAACCTGCTTCGGAATCTGTGTCTCTGGATCTCTCTGTCCTTCTCCTGCTCACGCTGTCTCTCTCCCTCCGTCCCTCCCTCCCTCTCTCTCTCTCTCAAATTAATAATAATAGTACATTTAAAAAGAAGGAGAAAAATAAACAGAACCTAAGGGACTTGTGATAAACCCTTAAGTCGAACAATATATATATTTTTGGAGTTCCGGGGGGGGGGAAGAGAAAAAAATACTGCAGAAAGGTTATTTGAAGAAACAATGACAAATTGTCCTACATTTGATAAAAGGTATCAATCTACAAAGTCCAAAGTTCAATAAACTCCAAGCGGATAATTCCAAAGATATAAGAATGAGACACACTGAAATCAAACTACTGAATTCCAAAGACAGAGAGGAACTTGTGAGCAGGAACATATAAGTGAATCATTACATTTAATGAATGGATTCTCTACAGGATTATCAGTGAAGTACTCATTCAAAATCTTGGGAATCAAAAAGCAGCGATATGGTTTATTTGAAGTAATGCACACAATCTATCAACCAGAAATTCTACACCTGGAAAAACTGAATTTTAAAAATTAGGGAAAATTTAAAACATCCCCCCAAAAGAAAACCTAAAGGAGTTTATTACCACTAGATTTGCCATATAAGAAATAGTAGATGCAGTCTTTGGGTTAACATAAATTGGAGTCTTTTGGGTTAACATAAACTGATGCAGGACTGCAATTTTGAAGACATACGAAGAAATAAATGATTTTCATAAAGATAAGTACATGGGTGAATTTATTTTTTTAATGTTTTATTTATTTCTGAGAGAGAGAGCATGAACAGGAGAGGGTCAGAGAGAGAGGGAGACACAGAATCTGAAGCAGGCTCCAGGCTCTGAGCTAGCTGTCAGCACAGAGCCTGACATGGGGCTCGAACCCATGAACCATGAGATCATGACCTGAGCCAAAATCGGATGCTTAACTGACTGAGCCACTCAGGTGCCTCCCCCGCTTGGGTGAATTTAAAAGCCAGAATTACTGTAATTTTAGTATGAAACTTTACTTTGTATGTTTTGCATAGTTTAAAAGGTATATATTTAAAAATAATTTTAAATCAGGGTGCCTCCGTGGCTGAATCGGTTAAGTGTCTGACTTCGGCTCAGGTCACGATCTCACAGTTTGTGGGTTCGAGCCCCACGTCAGGCTCTGTGTTGACAGCTAGCTCAGAGCCTGGAACCTGTTTCAGATTCTGTGTCTCCCTCTCTCTCTGACCCTCCCCTGCTCATGCTGTCGCTCTCTCTGTCTCAAAACTAAATAAAACATTTAAAAAAATAGTTATAAATCTGTTATAAAGAACACAATAAAATAATATGTAAGTTTTGACAGTAATAATATAAAAGCGAATGAAGTTCTACAGGAGACATTTTATATGAAGTTGAAGTTTAAGTTCTTATCAATTCAACTTATATTGTTGTAACTTTAAGATGTTATATGTAATCCCAATGGCAATCAAAACATAATAACTGTAAAATATGCACCAAATAAATGGAAAACAAACAAAATATGTCACTATAAAAATCAATTAAATACAAAAGAAGGCATTAATGAAGAAAATGAGAGGGGGAAAAACTTTAAGACATACAGTAAACAAATAGTCCTTTGTTTTCAGGAACAATATTACATGTAAGTAGATTAAAATCTCTAAATAAAAGACAGAAATTGCTCCGCTGATCTCCCGACTCAATCCCTGGATGGGAGGTGGCCTGGACTGTGGGATTACATTTCGAGTCCTATCAATAAAGTGGAAGTACTAAGACCTGGAAACTAGGCAGGGCTTGGAACATAGAACATGACCCACCTTGGCTACGCCCACAGCAAAGGAAGATCAGACACAGAAGAGTGTTCTGCGATGCTTGGTTCAAAAAGGGACTGGAGCGCCACCATTATTTCCCCACAATCACCAAGGTGGGACCTCAGGGAGCAGCCCTCAGACAGCAGTGGAGGCTAAGACCTACCTACACCAAACCACGCCCATCCCCGCTAGAGAGCTGCGTTTTTTGTTTGTTTGTTTGCTTGTTTGTTTGTTTTTACCAGAGCCCAGGGCAAGACTAACAGAGATGCACTGCCCTGATTAATTCTGGTCACTGGCTTGCACATTTAATCCATTCTTTAAATGTATATTCTACACCACCACTGCTACCCTCTTATCTCTCTCTCTCTCTGGAGTAATCAGACTATAGAGTTTCTCTGAGTAACATTATCTTCCTTTCTTTCTCCTTGCCCTCTACCATATTTTCCTTTTCGCTCTCTGAATTAAATCTCTTAGTCTCTCTGCCTGGTCATTTTTCTTCCAATTTCGCTTCCTCCTGGCCCTGTCATCTCTCTCTTTGTATATGCTCTTCCATCAGCACTGCAGACACCCTGCTCTTTATGTTTAGCTGGGAATTCTGGTTTTATGCTTTTAGACTGTCCTTCGTCTTTTGGTTTTCTCTCTTCTTTTCTTTTCTTTTCTTTTCTTTCCTTTCCTTTCATTTTCCTTTTTCTTTTTCCCTTTTGGTTTGCTGGTTTGTTGGATTGATCTATGTGTTTGCATGTCTTTGTTCCCTGTGTGTTTGTCTGTCTATTTTCCTTTCCAGGGATATCTCAAGAAACAAGCCGAAGTACACATGGTGGAGAGTGACAAATACCACTACAAGTAGGGAAATAAAATAACCAAAGTCTCAACAAGAGAGACCAAGAGACACCATTCAAAGAACACTCCTGAACTGACAGGCCCTGGACAGTCAATGAGCCTTCTTTAATATAGCAGTACTTGCCAGTGCAGAGCACATAACAAGCTTTTAAAACTAACACGAGGCAGAAAGCAAGCCAAAATGATGAAACGGAAGAACTCTATTCTAAAGAAATCCCAGAAAGAAATGACAGCTAAAGAACTGCTCAAAACAGGTATAAACAACATAAATGAATAAGAATTTAGAATAATAGTCATAAAATTAATCACTGGCCTTGAAAAAGGCATGGAAGACATCAGAAAAGCTATTGCTACAAAGACTATGGAGCTTAAAAATAGTTGTGATGAATTACAAAATGCTATAAATGAGGTGCATAATAAAAAGGAGATCATTGCACGGATTGAAGAGGAAGAGAGGGGAATAGGTGAATTAGAAGACACAATTATAGAAAAAGAGGAAGCTGAGAAAAAGAGAGATAAACTGATCCAGGAGCATGAAAGGAAAGTTCGAGTACTGAGTGATACAATCAAATGGAACAGTATCTGTATCATAGGAATTCCAGAAGAGGAAGAGAGAGGGAAAGGCGTTGAAGGAGTCCGTGAACAAATTATAGCAGAGAACTTCCCCAGTATGGGGAAGGAAACAGACATTGAAATCCAAGAGGCACAGAGAACTCTCCTCAGACATAAATTGAATAGATCTTCTGCACAACATATCAGTGAAACTGGCAAAATATAAGGAAAAAGAGAGAATTCTGAAAGCAGATAGGGATAAAAGGGCCCTAACATACAAAGGGAGACCTATCAGAGTATTTACACACCTGTCTACAGAAACTTGGCAGGCCAGGAAGGAATGGCAGGAAATCTTCTATGTGATGAACAGAAAAAATATGCAACCAAGAATCCTCTATCCAGCAGTCGTTCAGAATAGAAGGAGAGAAAAAGTCTTCCCAAGGAAACAAAAATTGAATGAGTTCATCACCACTAAACCTGCCCTACACGAAATCATGAGGGGGACTCCATGAGGGAAATGTTGTGAGGAACACAAGGTACCAGAGACACGACCACAAGCATGAATCCTATAAAGAACACAATGACTCGTAGCAACATGGATGGACCTTGAGGGTGTTATGCTGAGCGAAATAAGTCAGGCAGAGAAGGACAAATATCATATGTTTGCACGTATTGGAGGATTAGGAGGAACTTAACGGAGGGCCATGGGTGAGAAGAAGGGGGGAAATGGGGGAAAGGGAGAGAGGCAAACCATGAGAGACTCTTGAATGATGAGAACAAACTGAGGACTGATGGGTGTCAGGGGAGCAGCGGGAGGATGGGCATGGAGGAGGGCACTTGTGAGGATGAGCACTGNTGTGGGGGGAGGGGGGATGGGCATGGAGGAGGACACTTGTGGGGATGAGCACTGAGTGTTATGTGGAAACTAATTTGACAATAAACTATTTGTAAAAAAATAAATAAAAAATAAAAAAAAGAACACAATGATTCTAACCCCATATTTTTCAAAGATAACACTGAATGTAAATGGACTAAATGCTCCAGTCAAAAGACATAGGGTAGCAGAATGGATAAAAAAACAAAATCTATCTATTTGCTGTCTACAAAAGACTCATTTTAGACCTAAGGACACCTTCAGATTGAAGTAAGGGCATGGATAAATATCTATCATGAGACTGGAAGTCAAAAGAAGGCTGGAGTAGCTATACATATATCAGACAAACTGGACTTCAAAGTAAAGGCAGTAACAAGGGATGAAGAAGGGCATTATACAATAATTACAAGGTCTATCCAACAGGAAGAGCTAACAATTATAAATGTCTACGCAGAGAATATGGAACCACCCAAATACATAAAACAATTAAACACAAACAGAAACAATCTTATGGACAAGAATGTGCTAATAGCAGGGGACTTTAATACTCCACTTACAACAATGGATACATCCACTAGACAGAAAATCACTAAAGAATCTATTGACTTGAATGACACATTGGACCAGATGGATGTGACATATATTTAGAACTCTACGCCCTGAGGCTATGGTATTCACTTTCTTTTCAAGTGTGAATGGCGCATTCTCCAAAACAGATCACATATTGTGTCATAAGGCAGCCCTCAATTAATATAAAATAATTTAAATCATACCATGCACACTTTCAAATCACAATGCTATGTAACTTGAAATCAATCGCAGGAAAAATCTGGAAAACCTCCAAAAATATGGAGGTTAAAGAACACCCTACTAAAGAACGAATTGGCCAATCAGGCAATTAGAAAAGAAATGAAAAAATATATGGAAACAAATGAAAATGAAAATACAACAATCCAAACTCTATGTGAGGTGCCAAGGCAGTCCTAGGAGGAAAGTACATTGCACTACAGGCCTATTTCAAGAAATTACAAAAAACACAAGTATAAAATCTAACAGCACACCTAAAGGATCTAGAATAAAAGCAACAAGAGCACTCCAAACCCAGTAGGAGAAGAGAAATAATAAAAATCAGGGCAGGAAGAAACAATATAGAGTTGAAAAAAAAACAACAAACAGTTGAACAGATCAATGAAACCGAGAGTTGGTTTTTTGAAAAAATAAACAAAATTGACAAAAGCCAGGTTTCTCAAAAAGAAAAGAAAGAGGGGTGCCTGGGTGGCTTAGTAGGTTAAGCGTCCGACTTTCGCTTAGGTCATGAACTCGCGGTTCGTGGGTTCGAGCCCCGCGTCGGGCTCTGTGCTGACTGCCAGCTCAGAGCCTGGAACCTGTTTCAGTCTGTGACTCCCTCTATCTCTGACCCTCCCCTGCTCACACTCTCTCTCTCCTAGAAATAAATAAAAATATTAAAAAAAAAAAGAGCCTCTGGATTCTAGCTCTGACCAGGTCCAGGGGTTCCTGAAGGAATGATGTCGATGAGGGAGGGATGAAAGAGGCACAAGATTCTTTCTAGTCACCAGCCAGGCTTCCCCACACTGTCTGAGACTCAACATTATTTTATGACTTAGTGTTTGGGTGATGGCACAGAAGTGGCATTCTGAAGATAAATTCTTTTATCAGTAAAAACTTTCCAGAACATTGATATACATAGGTGTATGAGGTACTGCCCAGAAGTGGCATTAGCACAGTAAAGGCAAAAGTTAGTTCTTTGTGAGCAGGGATCAATAGCCTGTTTATTGCTTAATGGGAGTTATTAAGAAAAACAGGCCGTTCAGGAATGCAATCTTGCTCCCATAACCACAAAAGAAGTTCCTACGGTATGTTCCTTCACAAAGTGCAATCAGCATATCAAGGCCAGAATGAGTCACTCCTAATACCAATCAACAAGGTGCCTTGGAGGTTGGTACTAAAGTAGGAATAATGGACTGGCGGTGGATATTGGTTGCAACCTGATGGTAAGACTCCTTACAACTTAACCTCACAAGGAGTTTTTTTCTCAATTTATGAGTTCTGAAATGACTCCCAACATCTCTCCCTTTCTTATTTTTTAAATGAAGTTTGTGTAGCTCAAAGTTTACCCTTTAAAGCTTCGATTAGTTATTTTAAAGAAACAGGGAACAAGGCACAAAATGAGCACCAACACTCCAGCTACCATGCCAACATTTTCAGGAGTGAAATTAGCCTTTGAGAGTGAAAGAGATTCTGGAACCCTTGGAGAAAGGAGGTTGCAGTCTGTGAAGGAAAAACAAAGATAGAGGATGCATTAATAGCCTGAGCCTGTTCATGAAGGGTTTGTACATCAATGCTAAAATTAGATGATTCCAAATATCAAGTAGGTGATTTTGGATATTCTCCCTAGTGTGGATAGTATCATTATGTTGGAGAGGAGTAACAAGGATTCAATTATACTCCTTGTGACATTGAAGGGCCAAACAAGATTTTAGAAAACTTAATTCATCTCCAATAAACAGTACTGGCTCTTCTGAGGTATTAGTCTTAGTGTCCATTTTCCTGTCAATTATTTCTTGAGTGGCCAATGCAAAAGAAACATTTTTTGTCAACTGGTTAACATGTTGGACTGTATATACCTACTGGACAAGGGAGATGGTAGAAGCAGTTACAGACCCTATGATGGTAATTAATGCCATAATGCCCAATATTAAAGCTCTGATGAATCTCTTTATACATATGAGAGCATAATTGATTTCTTGTAAGACTTGCAACTCATAATCATCATACCAAGCAAGGGTTAGTTTAGCAGAATCTTCCATTGAAGGTGCCCTGCTCTTAGAAATGGGGTCTAGATTAGAAGCAATTAATACCAACAGAACCTAAGAGGAAGGTGAGTGTAAACAGGAACTTTTCGATGTTTCCTCAGCTTTCTGGGAAAAGAGTAAGGACAGTTTATCTTATCAGACTAGTGATTCCTCAAGCTTCTGCCAGACAGCTTCCCGAGTGTGGCTGGAGCAGGGCTGGAGATTTCTGGGGCCATTGTCCTTTTGGGAGCCAGTTTAAGCTGGTTGACTGGGTCTGGATCACCTCGCCAGTCTAAGGCTTGTTCTGAGTTGGCCTATTTAACTCCAGAGTGATGGACCGAAGGGGTGATGCTTGAAACTTTAAGAGCTGAATCCTGGGTTTATATGTCCGTGAAGTACACCTCTAAGTTTTTGAAATGGGTGACCCCATCCTTTGAATGAACCAGATATCCTGGGTTTATATGGGGGTGGGTTTCTAGAAAATGTTAGATCAGGTTTAGGGAGGATATGGTTTGCATATTTAGAGATCTATCTTGTATTCCTGTTGTTTAAATAATCCATGCCCAAGGGATCTTGTTATCAAGCTTTGGAAATTTTTACCCATTTTAGTATTAATTTTAAATATGTAAATTACCTGTGTTTGTTTCAAACGTCCTATTTGTAAATCTCTTTGAAGAAGAAACTCTTTTTTTTGAGAGAATAAGAACAATTATAAATGACAAATTCTCAGAAATGGACATCGTTAAATATCTGACAATAGTTCATTATGATGCGATTGACAAAGAAATTTAGTTATTTCTGTGACACATAACACTTTGAGTAATCAGAATATTAAGTGATAACCTTATACCAAAACATCAAAACTTTAGGAATTGCTTGTGTATTAGGGCAGTTGCAGCAAATATAACCTAAGGTTTACCTTTATACGACAGTGCTTTTCCAAGTAACTTAGTATTCCAAATAAAAGGACCTAATTGGTCAAAAGACTTCTTTAAATCCTGAGAAGTATGTTAAAAATCCTTAGGAAGTTATAAAGCGGATCCTAAATATAAATCCTAAAATTTTATTTAACCAAAGTGGCAATAAAAGATCCTAAAGATGAATGTATAACATTATATAGTTGTTGGCAAAACCTAGCTCCTTTAACATTGAGAAGTTTTAACTATGCAATCAAAGATCTGATAAAGATTAAACCTAAAACTTTGGTTTTCTTGGCAGACAGAAGAGAAAACTTTTGTTTACACTGTCTTATCAAGAGCAGGTTAAAAACCCAAGAAAATCCTGTCTTTTGATCAGAGAGAAAAGCAGAGATTTAACCTTATACCAGTGTGTTTTTAAAATTCCATTTATCTTAACCTTAGTCCATCCTGACTACACATAAAAGTCCAAAGAACCTTCTACAACTATCCCTTGCTTTAAACTTTGTCCCAAAGCCATTTCTCTATAAACAACCAGTCTCATATAGGACAAAATTACTTTCTTTTACCCTCAACAAAAATGTATTTCCATTCATTATATCTTTCTTACATATCTATTTTCCTACATATAGCGTTGCTTTCCTTATTTCCAGCAGTCTTAAGTGCAGTTGGCAGAATTTTAACCCTTAGGAAACCTTAGTCTCCAATTGAGGACTTAGTAACCAACTGATAGGTAATTATACCAGAATGTTTTAGATGGTAAATTCAGGAGCCAATTAAGCATAAACTATGTTTTTTAATGGGTCCAAATAGTCTTACTTTCTCTGCAATAGGAAGTTGAAAAGTCAAACCTATGGTCAGTAATCATGCATTCTACTTGGAAAAGACCTATATGTCCCTAGGAGTAGTACACTTTGCTCCTTAACCTTGAGGGTGACAGGAGGCGCCAATGTCCCCAAGGCACTGAGGAATGAGTTATGTAGGCCGCCCCCATCTCTTCCCCCCAGGAGGTGCAGAAAAGGAGTGGGGGAAGGGGGTGGCAAAAGAGGAGAGATGCCAGGAGAAGGCAAAGAAAGAGAACTCCCAGGTTGTTTTTCTTTTTTTTAATATTTTATTTATTTCTGAGGGAGAGAGACAGAGAGAGAGAATGGGAGGGTCAGAGAGAGAGGGATACAGAACCTGAAACAGACTCCAGGCTCTGAGCTAGCTGTCAGCACAGAGCCCAAAGCAGGGCTCGAAACCAAGAACCATGAGATCAGAACATGAGCAGAAGTCAGACACTTAACTGACTGAGCCACCTAGGTGCCCCGAGAATTCAGTTTTAAATTTTGTGAGCTCAGGCAGAGGAGAAGACTTCAGGTTTCCTTTTTTTTCTTAATTTAATTTAATTTTTTACCAGTAGAATTTAGGTAGTCTATGTCAGTTTGGATAAGACAAGGAATTTCCCCAAAACGAAAGGAGTTTTAGCAGCTGCTTGAGAATATTCCTTAAAGTCCCTGTCCCGCGGTAGACTAATCACAGCTGGCTCCAATTATAGCCATTAACCTGGGAAATGAATGAGTGAGAAGCCCTCACATCTACTAGGCAAAGGAACAGAGAATGTTAACATCCCCTTCAGTCTAATTTTATCTCAGCCAGACCAGTAAGGTCCCCTTCTTGAGGTTTCTCCCGATATCAGCTGAGTTTGGGGGGCCCTTTCTGATTCAGACACTCATTCTTCCAGTGTCCCTGTTTAATTTGGGATTCTGGCTACAACATGTCAGAGGCGGCGGATGGTTGAGGCCTCCTACATCGAAAATGGGCCATTCTAATTTACATAATTTTATTGTTTCCCAAAAATCCCTTTTTTGCACAGTCCCAATCTGTAATGTTCTCATGAGGTGGTGTAGTACAGACAAAGGGGTGGGGGTGCCCCTTCTAATTGAGGAGACCAGTCAGATGCCTGTCTGGCATTGTCCCAAAGGAACTTAGGTAACGCATAGCTATAGCAGTCTCAGCTTTGTGACTTATGATTGGAAACTATTCTGGTGCTGTTATAGACTCTATGCTGTTCACCATGGAATTGCAGACGGGCCCACTCAGACTCCATAGGCTTTTGGGGACCTTAAGGGTGTCCACCCATGGAGCCACAGAATTGAACCCGGCAGACAAGCCAGACTGAGTCGCACATTCACACTCACATGTACACCAGAGGTTATTACATTCCCTCTCACAGAATTCCTACAGATGAGACAAAAAACGACAATGACAACAAGACAAAACAGATACAGAAGTGACAACAAAACAGGTTTACAGGTTTACTGAAGGGCCCACCCAACATCTAGGTGTGCCCTGGGTGTGGAAATTAGCTGCGTCCAGGCTTCTACTTAATTCCCCAAACAGAAGCACATGGCATTTAGAATTTAGATAACAAACTGACTTATCTATGGAGGTTTAGAAAGGTGACTCCCATAGCTTAACTGGGGCGTTTTTCGCAGAAGACACGAGTGTTTCTCCCAGTCCCAGGACATCTTCAGGATCCGGGGAGAGTGCAGGAGAATGAGACAAGAATTTGGAGGTCTGGAGTCTCCATTATCTTGGTGGGACCTCCAAAATGTTATGCCAAGAGACATAGAGACCAACCGAGACCACTGAAGCCGAATTAGGGGAATCTTTATTACCAGCCAGGACTGCACAGTATTAACACAAAACTCTAAATGTGTGGCCCCGAGTCCAAGGACTTAGGATTATTTATAGTGAGCAAGCAGGCAAGCTAAAGGAAAGCAATCCTGTCAATCAATTACGATTATATGATATCCATCTAGGACAGCTACAGAGGATGGGAGCCCTGGTTGTAAGGAACCCATGCTTTCCATGATGGCATTAATAGCCCTCAAATATATTTTTTAATATTTTATTTATTTCTGAGAGAGAGAGAGAGACAGCATGAGCAGGGGAGGGCCAGAGAGAGAGGGAGACACAGAATGCAAAACGGGCTCCAGGCTCTGAGCTAGCTGTCAGTACAGAGCCCAAGACGGGGCTTGAACCCACAAACTGCGGGATCATGACCTGAGCTAAAGTCGGACGCTTAATTGACTGAGTCACCCAGGCACCCCAATAGCCCTCAAATCTTGAAACTATTTCCATTTACCTGTTTTTATCCTAAAAGACAAAAAAAAAATGGGAGTATTCCATGGATTATTGGAAGGCTCGATATATCCTTCCTTAAGCTGTTGTTTTATAAGTTGTCTTGCTGCTATTATTTTTTCAGAAGTTAAGGGCCATTGTTCTACCCAAACAGGAGCATCTGACTTCTAGATTACTGGGTCAACAGCAAAAGTATCAATGGCCCCTTCTACAAGCTTGGCAAGCCAATCCCTTATTTGTCCAATTTGGGTTTTATATTTATGGGAGTTATTATACCCTCTTGTGTCTGGTCCAACCTTTTGTTGGGATGAAGCCCCATTCTTAACATCTGACTAGTGACCTAGTTATCTGGGGTGTAAAGTAATATTCCCATTAGGGATAGAATGTCTCATCCCCGTAAAGAAAAAAAAAAAAAAAGATGGAAGAAATAACATAAGGACAACAAGTTACTCAGTTGTGTTCCTCATCTAAACCATTTTAGAACTTGAGAGCTTTTTGCCACATTAGAAGCCTGTCCTATACCCACAAGAGTAGCAGGAGCATTCCGAGTTGGTCAAGCTGAGGACCAATCTTTTCCTGTGATGCAGGAGACATCTGCTCCAGTGTCTAGAAGTCTTTGAATAGGAATTCCCTGAATCTGCAATACTTTAGTAGGCCTAGAGGCTTTAATCTCCTGTATCCAAAAGGCCATATCATTAGAGCCAAAGTTTCCTTCTCCTTTGGGGGCATTAGTGGCATCTTTTCCTATGTGATAATAAGGCAATAATAGTAACTGGGCAATTCTTTGACCCCTAAAAATTTGCTTGGTGGAAGAAGGAGGAGAGAACAACACCTTGATCTCTCAATGATAATCACTGTTAACCACCTCAGGGATTATAGTGATCCTCTGAAGGGAGATGGAGCTCCATCCCAATATTAGCCCAACTACCCCAGAGAGCAGGGGTCCCTTTACACTGGTGGGAAAAGTTGTAGGAGGTGCATCAGATGTTAGTATTGTGCTGGTGGTGGAACGGAGGTCCAGTCCTGTGCTGCCTGGGGTTGCCCTTGTAGATCTCAGAGACTAATTGAAATTGACAAACAGATTGAGAGGGCTGAGGGATGTTGCCTCAATTAGTGTTGGGGCCTGGGGCTGGCCCCTCAATCCATTTCCTTGGTACTGAGATTTTTGGAGATTGGTTCCCAGTGGTTGGCCATTTTTGTGAAATTTAGATTTGCAATCTTTGTCCCAGTGAAAGCCCTTTTGACACTTAGGGCATTTAGTCCTGGGCGAGTTGTTATTATTTATCACCTGAGGAACAAGTGCGGTTGCAGGGAGGTAATTGCTTTTTTTTTCAGGGCGGTCTCTTCTGAAATGTTCCACTTGCACACAAGAATAGCAATTGGACCTTGAGGAAGGGTTTTCGCTCTTAAGTGCCTCTAATTGCCCTAAGGATCTGACATATTTAGAGTATGTTTCTCCCCTTAAAGCTGCTGCGATAGTCACACCCTAGATAAGTGCAGGACTTACATCTGCACATTGTTTGACATAATTAGTTAAGGTGTCTGTTTTTCTTATGGGCCACAATAAAGACTGGCAGGTAGAAGAGGCATTTTCAAATGCTAGTTGTCTAATGAGAATGTTTGTTGCCTCATCATTACTTATCACTCTTCTAACAGCTTGCCTGAGTCTAGATACAAAATCCTCATAGCTTTCATCCGATTATTGTCGGATTACTGTTGCAACTGGTAAAGCTCTCCATGTGCTATAGGCACAATCAGTGACCTGCTGTAAAGTGTCCTTGTCAAGATACATTTGAGCTTTAGCAGTGTCAAAATCACCCTTGCCCAGGAGTTTATTGAGGGTAATGTCTCTCCTATCCGTCCTTTTATTTATTGTTACTCTTCTTCTAGCTAGGTCTTCATATTCTGCTTTCCATAGCAGATATTGGACTCCTGACAAGCATGCTTTTGCAACCTGAATCCAGTCATGAGGTATCATCCAGTGGAATGTTAGGGACTCTAGCAATGTGAGTGTATAGGGTGCAAGGGGCCTATATTTGATAAAGGCAGTTTTGGGGCACCTGGGTGGCTTAGTCGGTTAAGCGTCCGACTTTCGCTTAGGTCATGATCTCGCGGTTCGTGGGTTCGAGCCCCGCGTCGGGCTCTGTGCTGACTGCTCAGAGCCTGTAGCCAATTTCAGAGTCTGTGTCTCCCTCTCTCTCTGACCCTCCCCTGCTCACGCTGTCTCTCTCTCTCTCCTAGAAATAAAAAAAAAAAAGGCAGTATTTAGTTCCTTAACAATCTTATAGGGAAGAGGTTCCCAAGAAGGGTTCTCATCAAATTCTTCCCTAAGAGCAAAGGGAAAGCAGCGAACAAAAAATGTATCTCCCTCTTTTTTCTCCTCTCTAATGGCGGCTCTGAGCCCTACTCCTTTTGAAAGTGGCATGGGAAGAAGTGGCCCAGATGAAGGGAAAGTCCCTGTAGTCTAAACAGGGAAAGCTCAAGTGTTTGATGTTAAATTTGAAACCTTTGTCATGGTGGAGTTGGGGAAATTCCCTGATTCTACCTTGTTATCATTGGGGGTGGTGGTGGTGGAAGTGGGCATGTAGACTCCTGAAGTCTCTTTTGATGGGTCTAATGACTTCTTTATAATAATCAATAGAGAAAGTATTTTGACCAGGATATTTTGAGGTCCTTGTGAAATATAACATTGTCTAATTTCATCCCCAGCTTTATTCCAGATATCTATGCTGACAGTTCCTTCCACGGGGAACCAGAAGTACAGTTTTTGAACAAAACATAAAAATCGAGCAACTTGTTGAGGGGACACCTTTACCCCTTTTTTTGGTAAGTGTGTTCCACATTATACCTATAAAGAGTCTCCTTTCCCTAGACTCTTTATGGCCCATAACTTCTCAAAACAGTTCTTTGCTTATCCACCAACTAACCCTACATATCTTATGCAGGGGGGTTCATGAAACCCTATAGTGGAATCCTAACCATCCTGACTAATGCAATGAAAATGACGTAGTTTAAAGACGTTACCTTCAGGTCCATTGTTCCAGCACCATTATGCTAGAATCCAGCTAGGGTCAGGTCCAGGGGTACCTGAAGGATGGACTGTGTTGGCGAGGGGGGATGAGAGAGGCACGAGATTCTTTCTGGTCACCAGCCAGGCCTCTCACATTGTCTGAGACTCAACTTTATTTCATGATTTAGTGTTTCGGGGACAGCACAGAAGTGGCATTCTGATGGTAAATTCTTTTATCAGTAAAACTTTCCAGAATTTTGATATGCATAGGTGTATTGGAAACAGCCCAGAAGTGGCATTGTGATTATAAATTTTTGATCAGTAAAAACTTTCCAGAACATTGATGTACATAGATATATGACATACCGCCCAGAAGTGGCATTATCATAGTGAAGGCAAAAGTTAGATCCTTGTGACCAGGGGTCAATAGTCTGTTTATAGCATAATGGGAATTATTAAGAAAAACAGGTATTTCAGGAATGCAATCTTGCTTCCATAACCACAAAAGAAGCTCCTATGGTAAGTTCCTTCACAAAGTGCAATCAGCATATCAAGGCCAGAATGAGTCACTTTGAATACCAATCAACAAGATGTGTTGGGGGTTGGTACTCAAGCAGAAAGCATTAACTGGGCATGGATATTGGTCTCCATTTGACTGGAAGACTCCTTACCACTTACCTTAACCTCACAAGGATTTTTTTCTCAACTAATCAATTCAGAAATGGCTCCCAACAGAGAGCACCCAAATAGACAAAATCATGAATGAAAATGGATTTATTAAAAACAATCCCTCAGAAATACAAGTAATTATCAGGGAATAGTATGAAAAATTATATGCCAACAAACTGGAAAACGTAGAAGAAATGGACAAGTTCCTAAACACATACTCACTACCAAAATTCACAAGGGAAGAGATAGAAAATCTGAACAGACCCATCACTAGTGAAGAAATTGAATCAATTATCAAAAGTCTCCCAACAAATAAAAGCCTTGGGCCAGATGGCTTTCCTGGGGAATTCTACCAGTATTTAAATCAGAATTAATACCCATTCTTCTCAAGCTATTCCAAAAAATCGAAATCGAAGGAAAACTTCCAGACTCATTTTTTGAAGCCAGCATCACTTTGATTCCCAAGCCAGACAGTGACTCGTCAAAAAAGAGAATACAGGCTAATATCCTTGATGAATACAGATGCAAACAAAATCTCAACAAGATACTTGCAAATCAAATTCAACAGTACATAAAAAGAATTATCCATCATGATCAAGTGGGCTTCATTCCTGTGTTAGAGGGCTGATTCAAACTTTGCAAAATAATTAATGTGATACATCACATTAAAGAAAGAAAAGATAAAAACCATATGATCCTATTGATAGATGCAGAAAAAGCATTTGACAAAATACAGCATCCCTTCTCAATAAAGACCCTTGAGAAAGTCGGGATAGAAGGAACTTATTTAAACATCATAAAAGCCATCTATGAGAAGCCCTACGCTAACATCATCCTCAATGGGGAAAAACTGAGAGCTTTCCCCCTGAGATCAGGAACACGGCAGGGATGTCCACTCTCCCCACTGTTGTTTAACATAGTGCTGGAAGTCCTAGCATCAGCCATCAGACAACAAAAGGAAATAAAAGACATCAGAACTGGCAAAGAAAAAGTCAAACATTCACTTTTCACAGACAACATGATACTTTACATAGAAAAACCAACAACTCCACCAGAAGCCTACTACAACTGATTCATGAATTCAGCAAAGTCGCATTGTACAAAATCAATGTACAAAAACGGGTTGCATTTATATACACCAATAATTAAGCAACACAAAGAGAAATCAAGAAACTAATCCTGTTCACAATTGTGCGCATGCGTGCGCACACACACACACACACAAACACACAAAACATAAAATATCTAGGAATAAACCAAACCAGGGATATAAAAGAATTGTATGATGAAAACTATAGAAAATTTATGAAGGAAATTGAGGAAGACAGAACGAAATGGAAAAACACCTTGGGGCACCTGGGTGGCTTAGTCTGTTAAGCGTCCGACTTTTGCTTAGGTCATGATCTCGCAGTTCGTGGGTTCAAGCCCCGCGTCGGGCTCTGTGCTGACTGCCAGCTCAGAGCCTGGAGCCTGTTTCAGTCTGTGACTCCCTCTCTCTCTGACCCTCCCTTGCTCACGCTGTCTCTCTCTCTCTCCTAGAAATAAATAAAAAACATTGGGAAAAAAAAAAGAAATGGAAAAACATTCCTTGCTCATGGGTAGAAAGAATACTGTTAAAATGTCATTACTACCCAAAGCAATTAACACATTCAATGCAATCCCAATCAAAATTGCACCAGCATTCTTCTCAAAGCTAGCACAAAGTATCCTAAAATTTGTATGGAACCACAAAAGACCACAAATACCCAAAGTCATACTGAAGAAGAAAACCAAAACGGGAGGCATCACCATCCCACACTTCAGCCTCTACTACAAAGCTGTCATCATCAAGACAGTATGGTATTGGCACAAAAACTGACACATAGACCAGTGGAATAGAAGAGAGAACTTAGACGTGGACCCACAATTGTCTGGGCAACTAATTTTTACAAAGCAGGAAAGAGTATCCAGTGGAAAAAAGACAGCCTCTTTAACAGATGGTTCTGGGAGACCTGGACAACAGCATGCAGAAGAAAGTAAGGAGATCACTTTCTTACACTGTACACAAAAATAAACTCAAAATGGGTAAAGGATCTGAATGTGAGATAGGAAACCATCAAAACCTTAGAGAAGAAAATAGGAAACAATCTCCTTGACCTCAACCACAGCAACTTCTTACTTGACACGTCCCCAAAGGCAAGAGAATCAAGAGCAAAAATGAATTCTTGGGAACTCATCAAGATAAAAAGCTTCTGCACGGCAAAGGAAACAATCCATAAAACTAATAGGCACCTGTAGGAATCTGAAAAGATAGTTGCAAATGACCTATCAGATAAAGGGCTAGTATCCAAAATCTACAAGGAACTCAGCAAACTCCACACCTGAAAAACAAATAATCCAGTGAAGAAATGGGCAGAAGACATGGAAAGACACTTCTACAAAGAAGATATCCAGATGACCAACAGACACATGAAACGACGCTCAGCGTCCCTCATCATCACGGAAATGCAGATCAAAACCACACTGAGATATAACCTCATGCAGGTCAGAGTGGCTAAAATGAACAAATCAGGAGACGATACATGCAGGCAAGGATGAAGAGAAATGGGCATCCTCCTACACTGTTGGTGGGAATATAAAGTGGTGCAGCCCCTCTGGAAAACAGTGTGGAGGTTCCACAAAAAATTAACACTAGAACTCTCCTATGACCCGGCAATAGCACTGCTAGGAATTTACCCAAGGGATATAGGAGTGCTGATGTATAGGAACACATGGACTCCAATGTTCATAGCAGCACTCTCAACAACAGCCAAAAAAAAAAAAAAAAAAAAGGAAAGAGCCTAAGTGTCCATCAACGGACGAATGGATCAGGAAGATGTGGTTTATCTACACGATGGAATACTACATGGCAATTAGAAAGCATGAAATCTGGCCGTGTGTAGCAACATGGATAGACCTTGAGGATGTTATGCTGAGCGAAATAAGTCAGGCAGAGGACAGCTACCATATGTTTGCACGTATAGGAAGATTAGGAGAAACCTAACGGAGGACCATGGGGGAGAAGAAGGGGGGGAATAGTGGGGGAGAGGGAGGGAGGCAAACCATGAGAGACTCTTGAATGCTGAGAACAAACTGAGGACTGATGGGTGCGTGGGGGGAAGGGGGGTGATGGGCATGGAGGAGGGCACTTATGGGGATCAGCGCTGGGTGTTATATGGAAACCAACGTGACAATAAACTGTTTGTAAAAATAAAATTTAAAAAAATCTGTTGTCCACTTATTGATTCCTCCTTTCCTGTTTCTTTTTTTAATGTTTTATTTATTTCTGAGAGAGAGAGACAGTGTGAGCAGGGGAGGGTCAGAGAGAGAGGGAGATACAGAATACATAACAGACTCCAGGCTCTGAGCTAGCTGTCAGTACAGAGCCCAACGCAGGGCTCAAACCCACAAACTATGAGATTGTGACCTGAGCTGAAGTCGGACGCTTAACTGACTGAGCCACTCAGGCGCCCCGATTCCTCCTTTCCTTTTAACTTCTGGAAACCACTGATATTTTTACTGTCTTTATAAATTTTCTTTTTCCAAAATTTCATATAGTTAGAATTATAGAGTATGTAACTCTTCATACTGCCTTCTTTCAATTAGTAATATGTATTTTAAATTTCCTCCACATCTTTTCGTGGATTAATGTATCCATTCTAATAGGTGTTAAGTGATATCTCATTGTGGTTTTGATTTTAATTTCCCCCATTGACTAAAGATGTTGACAATTTTTTCATGTGCTTATTGGCCATCTTTATGTCTTCTTAGGAGAAATATCTATTCAAGTTATCTATTTTTTAATTGATTGTCTTTTCGTTTTTGTTATTAAGTTTTAAACGTTGAATTTTCCCCTATATGTTCTGAATATTAATCTCAGAAGATATATGATTTGCAAACATTTTATTTTATTCTGTACACTCTTTTCACTCTGTTTTTTTTATTTTTTAAAGATGTTTATTTATTTTTGAGAGAGAGGGAGAGAGAAAGTTTTAGTGAGGGAGGGCCAGAGAGACAGAGGGAAATAGAAACTGAAGCAGGCTTCAGGTTCTGAGCTGTCAGCACATGGCCTGATGTAGGGCTTGAACTCATAGACTGTAGGACGAGCAATTGACTGAGCCACGCAGGGGCCCTTCATTCTCTTGATAGTGTTATCTTACCCACAAAAGTTTTTAATTTGAATTGTGCTCAATTTACTCTTCCTTTTGTTGTTGTTTATTTTATTTCATAAGAAAGAAATCACTGACAAATTAAACATAATTCAAATTTGCCTTCATATAATTTTTACAGTTTTAGCTTTTTAAATGTAGGTTTTTGGGGCCACCTGGGTGGCTCAATCAATTAAGCATCCAATCCTTGATTTCCGCTCAGATCATGATCTTATGGTCGTTGAGATCAAGTCCCACATCGCTCCACATTGGATCTGCACAGACAGCATGGAAATTGCATGGGATTTTTTCTCTCCCTCTCTCTGCCTCTCCATGCGTCTCTTTCTGTATCTCTCTCTCTCTTTCAAAATAAACTTAAAAAATAAATTTGCATTTCCGATCCATCTTTTTGTTACTTCTTGTGTGTGATAGAAGAAAAAAGTCAATCTAGTCTTTTCATTTATATTTTGGTATACTCAATTTTCCCAGCAAATTTTTGTGTTGTTTCACCATTAAATAATCTTGGAACTCTAGTTGAAAACCAGTGGACCTTAAATGTGTGGGTTTACTTGTAGGTTCCTATTTTGATTCCATTGTTCTTTATGTCTGTACTTATTCCAGTTCTACATTCTTCTGAATACTGTACCTTTGTGGTAGTTTTTGAAGTCTGGAAGTCTGAGTTCCCAAACTTGTTCCTTTTCAAAACTATTTTTGGTTCTTCGAGGTCCCTGGAAATTCCATATAAGCTATAGAATATGCTTTTTCATTTTTTTTAAATAAAAAAATAATGCTTATTTATTTTTGAGAGAGAGATAGAGAGAGAGAGCTCAAGTGAGGGAGGGGCAGAGAGAGAGACAGTATCTGAAGCAGGATTCAGGCGGATTCGAACTCATGAACCATGAGATCATGACCTGAGCCAAAGTCAGTCACCCAACTGACTGAGCCATCCAAGAGCCCCTCAATTTTTTAAAATAAACACTATTGGCATTTTGATGGGGACTACATGGAACCTGTAGATCACTTTTAATAGTATTGACATCTTTGCAATATTAAATCTTCCAATACATAAATGCAGGGTGGGGTTGTGTTTACTTATGTCTTCATCTTTAAGCAATGTTTTATAATTTACAGTATTTTACAGTACACTATTTTGTCTTCTTAAATTTATTTATAATAAATGTTTATGTTATTGTAAATAATTATTTTCTTAATTTCCTTTTGAAGTTGTTTACGTTAGTCTGTGCCAATATGACTGATTTTTTGCGTGTTGCTTTTGCATACTGCAATATTGATGAATTTGTTTATGAGATATAACGGGATTGATGTGTGCGCACACACACGTGTGTGGGTATGATCGTACGTGTATTCTTTAGGGTTTACTAGAAATAAAATTATATCATCTGAGAATATAGTTTTACAACTTCCTTTACTAACTGGAAGCCTTCTTTTTTTTCTAGGTTTTTTTTTGTTTGTTTTGTTTTGTTTTTTTACAAATAGTTTATTGTCAAATTAGTTTCCACATAACACTCAGTGCTCATTCCCACAGGTGTCCTCCGCCATTCCCATCCCTCCTCCCCCCAACATCCATCAGACCTTAGTTTTTGTCAGCATTCAAGAGTCTCTCATGGTTTGCCTCTCTCCCTTTCCCCCACCATTTCCCCCCTTCTTCTCCCCCTTGTTCCTCCGTCAAGTTCCTCCTAATCCTCCTATACGTGCAAACATATGATATTTGTCCTTCTCTGCCTGACTTATTTCGCTCAGCATAACACCCTCAAGGTCCATCCATGTGGCTACACATGGCCAGATTTCATTGTTTCTCATTGCCATGTAGTATTCCATGGTATAGATAAACCACATCTTCTTGATCCATTCATCTGTTGATGGACACTTAGGCTCTTTCCATGTTTTAGCTATTGTG
>NW_024082385.1:0-72261 GCF_003009895.1 Hyaena hyaena | reverse complement strand
GGGGCACCTGGGTGGCTTAGTCGGTTAAGCCTCCGACTTTCGCTTAGGTCATGATCTCGCGGTTCGTGGGTTCGAGCCCCGCGTCGGGCTCTGTGCTGACTGCCAGCTCAGAGCCTGGAGCCTGTTTCGGTCTGTGACTTCCTGTCTCTCTGACCCTCCCCTGCTCACGCTGTCTCTCTCTCTCTCTCCTAGAAATAAATAAAACATTTAAAAAATTTCCTTTAATTTTGTTCATTTTTCAAAAAACCAACTCTTGGTTTCATTGATCTGCTCAATTGTTTCTTTGGTCTCTATGTTGTTTATTTCTGCTCTAATTTTTACTATTTCTCTTCTTCTACTGGGTTTAGGGTATTCTTGTTGCTCTGCCTCTAGTTCCTTTTGGTGAGCTGTTAGATTTTGGACTTGTGCTTTTTCTAATCTCTTGAAATAGGCCTGGAGAGCAATGTACTTTCCTCTTAGGACTGCCTTTGTCACATCCCATAGATTTTGGATTGTTCTGTTTTCATTTTCATTTGTTTCCATATATTTTTTAATTTCATCTCTAATTGCCTGATTGGCCCATTCATTCTTTAGAAGGGTGTTCTTTAACCTCCATGTTTTTGGAGGTTTTCCAGATTTCTTCCTCTAATTGATTTCAAGTTTCAATGCATTATGATCTGACAGTGTGCATTGTATGATCTCAATTCTTTTATATTCATTAAGGGCTGCTTTATGTCCCAGTATGTGATCTATCTTGGAGAATGTGCCATGCGCACTTGAGAAGAAAGTAAATTCCCTGGCCTCAGGATGTAAAGTTCTAAATAGATCCGTCAGATCCATCTGGTCCAATGTGTCTTTCAAATCCAGTATCTCTTTAGTGATTTTCTGTCTGGTTGACCTATCCATTGCTGTAAGCAGAGTATTAAAGTCCCCTGCTATTAGCACATTCCTATCTATAAGTTTGTTTCTGTTTGTGATTAATTGTTTTAGATATTTAGGTGCTCCCATATTCGGTGAGTAGACACTTATAATTGTTAGTTCTTCCTGATGGATGGGCCCTGTAATTATTATGTAGTGCCCTTCTTCATCTCTTGTTATGGTCTTTAATTTAAAGTCCAGTTTGTCTGATATAAGTATCGCTACTCCAGCTTTCTTTTGATTTCCTGTAGCATGATATATATTTCTCCATCCCCTTACTTTTAATCTGAAGGTATCTTCCAGTCTAAAATGAGATTCTTGTAGACAGCATATAGATGGATTTTGTTTTTTTATCCTTTCTGCTACCCTATGTCTTTTCATTGGAGCACTCAGCCCATTTACATTCAGTGTTATTATTGAAATATATGGGTTTAGAGTCTTTGTATCTTTTGTAGGGTTCATGTTTTGGTGGTGTCTCTGGTATCTTTGTTCCTTGCAACCTTTCCTTCAGAGCATCCCCCTCAGGATTTCATGTAGGGCTGGCTTAGTGGTGATAAATTCTTTCAATTTCTGTTTACTTCGAAAGGTTTTTATCTCTCCTTCTATTTTGAATGACAGGCTTGCTGGATAGAGGATTCTTGGCTGCATATTTTTACTGTTCATCACATTGAAGATCTTTTGCCATTCCTTTCTGGCCTGCCAAGTTTCAGTAGATATGTCTGTCACCACTCTGATAGTTTTCCCTTTGTATGTTAGTACACTTTTCTCCCTATCTGCTTTCAAAATTCTCTCTTTGTCCTTGTATTTTGCCATTTTTACTATGATATGCCGTTCGGAAGATCGATTCAAGTTACCTTTGAGGGGAGTCCCCTGAGCCTCTTGTATTTCCACATTTACTTCCTTCCCCAGGTCGGGGAAGTTCTCTGCTATAATTTATTCCAGGATTCCATCAGCACCGTTCCCTCTCTCTTCTTCCTCTGGGATTCCTATGATATGGATATTGTTGCGTTTGACTGTATCACTGAGCTCTCGAACTCTTCTTTCCTGTTCCTGGATCAGTTTGTCTCTTTTTTGGTCAGCTTCTTGTTTTTCTATAATGGTGTCTTCTAAATCACTTATTCTCCTTTCTGCCTCTTCGATCCGTGCATTGGAGGCCTCTAATTTATTTTGTATCTCATTTATCGCATTTTTTAATTCTTCATGACTATTTTTATGTTCCATTCTGTCTGTAGCCATAGTTCTTTGATGTCACCTATGTTTTTTTCAAGCCTAGCTATTAATTTTACCATTATTATTCTAAAATCTTGTTCAGTTATGCTGCTGATATCTGTTTTGAGCAGTTCATTAGCTGTCATTTCTTCTTGGAGTTTTTTTGGAGGAAAGCTCCTTCGTTTCAGCATTTTAGTTAGCTTTCCAGCTCTTGTTCGTTTTAAAGACCTGTTATGCTCTCTGTATCTATGAGTGCTGCTGTATTCAAGAAGACTCTTTGAGTGTCCAGGGCCTATCCTTTCAGAGAGTGTTTTTTGAATGGTATCTCTTGGTCTCTCTTGTTGGAACCTCGGTTATTTTATTTTCCTATTCGTAGTGATATTTGGGACTCTCCACCTTGTGTAGTCTGGCTTCTTTCTTGAGTTAGCCCTGGAAAAGAAAACAGACAGACAAACACACAGGGAGCAGGAGCACACAAACGCACAGGCCAATTCAACTAACATGCAAAGCGAGAGGGAAACGAAAAAGTTAAGAGAAAAGACAGAGGAAGGAGGGCGAATAATAGGGAGTATAAAATACATAAAAGGGTCAAAAAGGAGAAAAGAAAAGGAAAAAAGAAGAAAACTGATGGACAAAGAACGGTTTAAAGCATATAACTGGATTTCCCAGCTACAGTTAAATAGCCGTGTGTATGCAGTGCTGGTTGAAGAGCATAGAGAATGAGAGAGAGGACAGGGCGGGGATCAGGCACAATTGGAAATAGAATGAACAGGCAGAAGGGATAAGAAGCTTTTTTCAAAGAGGTAAAGGGTAGAATATGTTTGGATAGATGAGAGAAGGATGCTGGTATTATCCTTAGAAACTATCTAGTCTAATTACTCCTGAGAGAAAGAGATGAAAAGGTCGGTAGGTGTAGAATTTACATCTACAGAACCAACTCCTGATTGTTTAAGCAAGCCGGCGACCAGAGTTAATCAGGTCTGTGTTCTGGGGAAAAAAGAGAGAAAAGAAGAAAAGAAGAAAAAAAAAGGGAGGAGGGCACCTCTCAGGCAGGGATGGGCGTGGCGTGATCCAATGCCTCAGGCGGGAGCTCTGCCTTGGCGGTTGTGGGGAGGAGAGTGACGGTGCTCCAGTCCCTTCTTGAACCCAGCGCTGCACCTCACTTTTTTGGGCGTGTAAATTCCCCGTACCGAGGGCACAGCCAAAATTGATTGCACTCTTCAACTCAGGCCAGTCCCAATCTCCAAATCCCAGTCCGCGCACCCCGCTGAAATTGCCTTAGACACAACTTCCCAGGCAACCCCCTCAGGGCAATTCCAGGCCTCCTGCCTGGCTCTGGGGTTGGAGTCAGAATTGCTGCTTCCATCTCTGGGGTGGGTTGGTGAGCATGGGTGGGGCTTTCCTGCAGGGTGCGCTGAGCCCGAGCCCGCTGGAGTGAGGAAATCCAGGTCCCTCTATGGCTCGTCCCCCAAAACACAAACTCACAGGAAAATTTCCCAATTTTTAGCTCTTTGCCTTCCCTCTAGAGTTCCAGCCAGCCAGGAGCACGGACACCCAGTGCCCGCTCACGGCTCTTTCAGGGGCCCAAGCCTCCCAAGAGGACAATGGCGGCAGGCGTGCCGCTACTCTGAAGTCCAGCCCGCCAGGAGCAAGCACAAAGAAGCAGTCTGTGCCCTCAGCCCCCCGGGACCAGTTGGCGCGAGGGGACCTGGCGTGCAGGTATTTGGCAAGTACGGTCTTTCTAAGCCCCAAGCGGAGGTTTTTCTGTTTCAGACTCTCTCTTTTTCCCCTCTCACTCCCCCTATAGGGTAGAGGGGGATCCCCTCTGACACTGGAGTCTCTGATCCTGGCCCGATTTTATCTTCCCCAGTTCGCACTCACGTTAGAAAGCTTTATCAGTGGATTCTGCGTCCTTTTTTCCCCCAATCTCTCAGGTTTCGTAAGGTTTCCAATGGCTTCAGATATTTTCCGTGTGATGTATGGGTGCGAGTGCAAGTACGGAGCTATTTACTTCTCCGTCATCTTGCCCCCTCCGCAACTTCCTACTTAAACACATCTCTGGAGATAAGTAGACTAAAACAATAAAGGGACTATCTGGTCTTTGTCAAGATAAAAATGTTTTGCATAGTGGAAGGACACAATCAACAAAACTAAAATGCAGCCTATGGCATGGGAGAATATATTTGCAAATGACATAACTGATAAAGGGTTAGTATCCAAAATTTGAAAAGAACTCAACAAAGAACTCAATCTCAACACCCAGAAAAATAAATCATCTAGTTATGAAATGGACAGAAAACATTAATAGGTATTTTTGCAAAGAAGACATCCAGATGGCTAACAAAAAAATGAAAAGATGCTCAGCATCACTCATCATTAGGGAAATACAAATCAAAGCCATTATTAGATACCACCTTATACTTGTCAGAATAGCTAAAATAGCAACACAAGAAACAGCAAGAATTGGCATAGATGAGAAGAAAATTTAGCTCTTTCACACTGTTCTTGGGAATGCAAACTGGTGCAGACACTCTGGAAAACAGTACGGAAGTTCTTCAAAAGTTAAAATTAGAACTACCCTACTATCCCCCAATTGAACTACCAGGTAGTTGAAGATTTGAATAATACAGATTTGAAGGAGTATATATGTATATTGTGTGTATATATACACTATATATATATATGTGTGTGTGTGTGTGTGTGTGTGTGTGTATACACACACACACAATGGAATACTACAGGGCAATGAGAAAAAATGAAATCTGGCCATTTGTAGCAACGTGGATATAACTCGAGGGTGTTATGCTAAGTGAACTAAGTCAGGCAGAGTAAGACAGATACCATATGTTTTCACTCATATGTGGAACTTAACAGAAGACCATGGGGAGGGGAAGGGGAAAAAATAGTTAAGGAAGGGGAAGGACCCAAACCATAAGAGACTCTTAAATACTGAGAACAAACTGAGGGTTGGTAGGGGTTGGGGAGACGGGAAAATGGGTGATGGGCATGGAGGAAGGCACTTGTTGGGGTGAGCACTTGGTGTTATGTGGAAACCAACTTGACAATAAACTATTTAAAAAAGGAGAAAGGAAGACCTTGATTAACTTATCAATTTCTTTAATACTTGTTAGCCTATTAAAATTCTTTAGTTTTACTTAAAAAAAATAGCCAAAACATGGAAAGAGCACATCAACTAATGAATGGATAAAGAAGACGAATATATATGTATATGTATATATGTTTATGTATTGTATATATTGGAGCATTATTCAGCAATTAAAAAATGAAATCTTGCCATTTACAACAATGTGGATGAAGCTAGAATGTATTATTCTAAGAGAAATAAGTCAGGCAGAGAAAGACAAATTCACTCATTTCACTCATGTACAATTTAAGAAACAAAACAGATGACCATATTGTAAGAAAAAAAAAAGGAGAAAGGAAAACACGTTATAAGAGACTCTTTGTAATAGAGAATAAATTGAGGGTTGATAGAGGTGGGTAAATGGGGGATGGGCCAAATGGGTGATTGGTATTAAGGAGGACACTTGTGTTCATCACTGGCTATTATATGTAAGTGATTAATCAATCAATTGTACTCTTGAAAACAGTATGACACTGTGTTAACTAAGGTTTGAATAAATTTTTTAAAATGCAAAAAAAATACAAAATACAAAAATACAAAAAGGGAAAGCAAAAAAAAATTTTTTTGAGAGAGAGCTAAGATGGCAAAGTATTAAGGGGACGTTATGCTTGCGTCTTCCCCCCAACAAAGCTAAATAAATATCAAATCATTTTGAACATCCAATAAATAGAACTGAGGACTGATAGGACAAACTGTATATCTAGAAGGAGAAATGCAACCACAATATGAAATGTAGGAGCTATGGAGAGTTTATTTGGGAGAGAAAATAATTGCTGGTAGTGTGGAAAGAATAGAGGGCTGGTCATGGAGAAAGGAGAGAGAGAGAGAAAGCAAGTGAGAAAATGAGAAAATTCAGCATGTGTGAGATGACACAGAAAAAGACTTCCCCAAAAGAATTGACTGGGAAGCCATGCACCTTTGATTATCATAAGGTTTAACAAGCAGTGATGCTGAATGTCTGAAATTTTAGAAGTCAGCGTCATCGCTGGGCTCCTGCCTAATAGGCTTAGGGATGCTCCTGTGGGGAAGAGGACAGAGGCCCAGGAGTCGAAAGCTTCATCTGAGAATTTACTGGGTCACACCGGGAAAGTCTGTCCCCCCTTTTTAGTGCATTTGGGAGATGTCTCACTGCCCCTCAGGGGACAAAATGGATGGATAGCAGCATCGAGATGACCATTAATTAGCATAGCAGCAAAGGCACCTACTTACTGCATCTAATCTGGATGCCAGCTTTTGGCTGTACTTTTCACAAACTCCACGCCCCAGTGTGGTCATGAGACTGTTTGTCTGAGACAAACTGACACTAGCCACAGCAAGAAGAGACCCTCCCCTACAGGATCAGTGAAGACCTGCACTCAAGTGCCTAAAATTTGGAGTTTTGAAGCCCAGCCACATGCCTGAGATGAAATTAAGGAGCCCAGAATCATGAGGAATGCAGATGGCCAGGACACACAGAGGGTGAAGGCAGAGTTCTGATGGAAACATGGGACATAAGAGGAAAGATTATTTGCTCTTCATTGAGGGCTTCCTGAATAGCAGCAGGTCACAACTCTCTCTGAAGAAGAAAGTAGGCAGATATCATGTTTTCCCCACCCATAACAATTAATAGAATTCAGTGAGAAACACCACACACCCAGTGGAGCCTGGAGGCACGTACACCAAACCCTGCCCCAGTGGGACCAGTAGGTGCATCTTTATAAGGACAGGTTAGCCTAAGAACTACTGCAGTAGGATCCTCAACCAGAAGACCAGCATAAACCCTCCACATGCACCAAGTCTACTGACCATAGATTGCTGCAAAGCTTCACCTGCAGGGTAAATAAGATCTACTGTTTTCTAACAGACCAAAACTCACCTAGTAAAAACTTATCACACACTGAACAAGGTGTGAATACTCCCACTGCAGACAACAAAAAACTCAGCAAAGGCCTGATCTGAGGGAAAGTACAGCCAAAACACAACAGCAGAGTGTATAACACACACACACACACACACACACACACACTAACACAACAACAATGACAACGACGACAACAACAATAGCAAAGCTGTTTGAAATGCCAGTCCCTGGACAATATGTGACCTCTTCTTAATATAATCACTACTCTCAGTAGCAATAAACGTAACAGAGTTTCCTAACACACAGAATACAGAGATCAAAGCAAAATGTCAAGATGGAGGACTTCATCTCAAAAGAAAGAACAGGATATATGATGGAATACTACATGACAATGAAAAAGAATCAAATCTGGCCATGTGTAGCAACATGGATGGACCTTGAAGGTACTATGCTTAGTGAAATAAGTCAGGCAGAGAAGGACAAATATCATATGTTTGCACGTATAGGAGGATTAGGAGGAACATAATGGAGGACTATGGGGAAGAAGAAAGGGGGAAATGGTGGGGGAAAGGGAGAGAGGCAAACCATGAGAGATTCTTGAATGATGAGAACAAACTGAGGACTGATGGGGGGGGGGTCGAGATGGGCATGGAGGAGGGCACTTGTGGGGATGAGCACTGGGTGTTATATGGAAACCAACTTGACAATAAACTATATGTAAAAAAAAAAGAACAGGAAGTGGTCATGGCTAGGGATCTAATCAAAACAGGTATAAGTAATATGCCTGAACTAGATTTAAAAATAAGAATCGTAAAGATACTGAGTTTGAAAAAAATAATAGAAGACACCAGGGAGTCCTTTACTACAAAGATAAAATAAAATCTAGTCAGGTCAAATTTTTAAAAAATGCTAAAACTGAGATGCAAAACCAACAGGGTATCATGACAAAAATAAATAAAAATGACAGAACACTGTGGAAACCAACTTGACAATAAACTATTTGTTAAAAAAAAGAAAGAAAAATTAAAAAAAAAGAAAAAATAAAAATGACAGAAATAAATTTTAAAAAACATTAAAAAATAATTTAATAACCCAAAAATTAATTCCCTCACAATAGGAAGAAGGGCCACTCTGGGTATTATAAAAGAATTGGAAAGACACAGTGTCAGGAAAAACTGGGATGAAAAGAAATTTTATGTTTTCATGCATCATGACAGCATGCACAATATTGGAAAAAGGAGAGGAGGTGAGGTTATAAAATTAATATGCCAACCACTGACATAATGCTGTTTCGTAGTAATTACTCTTATAATTATGTAGTTGGTGTTTATCTCCCATATTTTTTTTTGCATTTAAAAAAAATATTTATTTCTGAGAGAGAGACAGCGTGAGCAGGGGAAGGTCAGAGAGAGAGGGAGATACAGAATCTGAAACAGGCTCCAGGTTCTGAGCTGGCTATCAGCACAGAGCCTGATGCGGGGTTCGAACCCACGAACTGCGAGATCATGACCTGAGCTGAAGTCAGACGCTTAATCGACTGAGTCACTCAGGCGCCCCATATCTCCCATATTTTAATATTATGAAGAGTTTTGGGAAAGAAGTTATTCTAACAAAATGCTATGAGCTTATTTTACTAGAGAATTCATATTTTGAAAAAAGAGGATATAGAAAAATACTGATTCATGCATCAAAGCTTGATATCAATTCAAAATCCAGCTTAAAAAATAATTGAAAATTACTGAGAAAAAAAAACATTGATGTTAAAAAAAGGAGGTTTTGAGGATTAAATTCAATTCAGTATATTTAGAGGTTAATGGTGAAAGTTTATATACATTATCTAAAAGTTGTAATAATATGGCACAATTTCAAATAATGATGGAAAGTGCAAAACAATCAACATGAGTAGTATCTATTGTGCTTTATTGTAAGAACTTCTTTTCTAAGGAAAAACTGAAGGTAAACTCTATGAATTTTCTATCTCCATCAATAACTTTGTTCTTTCCCTTCCTATAACTTAGTGTATGAGGTAATGATGATTTTAGCATATTGATACATTGTGGTTATGATAGAAAAAGGAATCGGTATTCTCAATAGCAAAACACTAAAACACTTTTTTTTTTTTGTCTTAAGCATTTTCCACCTTGAAGAACCTTAAAAGACCTAAACCTACTCCTAAAGAGTACTATGGTTTCCATGCTCCACTACTAGCTTCCCAAAATGGAGGCAAGATTCATGACTTTGATGGTCTTATCTTCATTACCTGTTGCAAGAATGAGTCTTCCTGCCAAAATGAGCCAGGATCCCAGTGTATAGGAGTATACACAAAACAAAAAGCAGAAGGGAGGAAAGGAAGAAAGACCCCTTAGGTATTGACCTAAGACTCAATATTTTAATGTTTGTGATAGAATTCTAAGAGGGATCCCATGATTTTTGACCCTGGAATTACTCTAGTGATTACATTACATGGCAAAAGGCATATCTTAGATGGCATACTAATTAAGTAGGAATGTTATTCAGCAGGTCTAGCTTAATCACATAACCTCTTTAAAATATATATAGTTTTCACCAGTTGGAAGCATAAAAATAAGTCAAAGTGATTCCAAGTCTGAGAAAGATTTAATATGTTTTTATGGAATCTGATTTGAAAGCAGCCAGAAGGCAGGACCAATGTATGGCCTCTAGGAATTGAAAGAAGTCTCTGGTCAATAGCCAGGAAGAAAATATGGACCTTAGTCCTATAACTATAGGGAAGTGGATTCTGTCAACAACCCGAATGAGGTGGGAAGCAGATACTTTCTTATAAACTCCACGTAATAGTCCAGCCTGGTCAACACCTGGATTTCAGTCTTGTGACAGCTTTAGCTAGAGAACACAGTGAAGCCTGCCTGGACTTACAGAAATAGGGGATAACAAATGGATATGGTCCTAAGTCACTAACTTTGTGATAATTTGTTATGCAGCAACAGAAATCAGACCCAATGGGAAAATTAAATAAATAAATATTTTGTGCCAGTCTTTGGCCTCCGTGTGCTTTTGTGATTGTCTAAAAGTGTTGTTTTATTTCTGGAATGAGCTGTACCTGAATGTCCTTCCAGGTATTATAGGGCATAAGAGAGAGAGGCAATATATGTACATTACTTAGTTTTTACTATCACAATTTATGCCATAGAAGCTTAAAAGAACATGTACACACTCACAAAAAAGAAGAAAATATAAATTTTGAGATGTTGTAATCAGAAGAACTGAAACAGCTTTGTCAAAATATTGGTAATCCACTGACCTAAATACCATATTTATAGTACTATCAATTGTCCGATTTCTCTAGGACACAGAAATAAGAAAAAATAGGAAGTGAGCAGGAAGTAGCAGTATCAAGTCTAATGAATCTGCTTTCATAAAGAAAATAATGAAGTAATCTTCACGTTTTTACCCTCCAAAAAAAAATTTGTGTGTTGTAAGAAGACATTAAGATTGCATTTAAAGGCAAAAGCTAACAGAGAAGAGGTGAGAAAAGATACTAAATGAGAGAAGTTAGTGTAATTTTTAAAAAATATATCAGTTCAGGTCACTTTAGGATGTGAATAAGTCCTCCTAATGCTGAGAAACACGCATGGACAACATTCTGTGACAACACATTATATAATAAATAATTTATTATATAAATTATATATTTATAATCCCCTTAATAGGGGAGAGGTCACAGAATTTTAAACTAAGATTAGTTTTTCAGATCCTTTTGTCTAACCTGTTCAGTGTGTTGAGCTCTAGAGAGGGAAATGACTTACCAAAGGTAAGTACTAGTATTTCCACATGTGGGCCAGTTTCTTCCTAGTGCACTTTAATAATTAATATTCTTTATTACAAATAAAACCATCACTGAAATGCTAAACTATCATCCCATTTGCATCTCATCATTTTTAAACTAAAATTAATGGGACAAAAATTCCTAAAAGAGTAAGATTTACTCATAAGGAAACCAAATTAGTTTTTAAGGTTTTTTTTTTTTTAATTTTAATTCCGGTACAGTTAACATTCATTGTTATATTAGTTACAGATGTACAACACAGTGATTCAACAATTCTATATATTACTCAGAGCTCATAACGATAAGTGTACTCTTAAGTGTTCATTTTAATTCTAGTTACTTAAAACACACTGTTATATTGATTTCAGGTGCACAATATAGTAATTCAGCACTTCCATACATCACTTATGCTCATGATCATGAGTGCACTCCTTAATCCCAGCACATATTTAACCCAAACCCAATTCGCCACCGCTCTGGTAACTATCAGTTTATCTATAATTAAGAGTCTGTTTCTTGATTTCACTCTCTTTCTCATTTTTCCCTTAGCTTGTTTGTTTTGTTTCGTAAATTCCACATGAATGAAATCATATGGTATTTGTTTTTCTCTGACTGACTTATTTTAGTTAGCATTATAAGCTCTAGCTCCATCTATGCCCTTGCAAATGGCAAAATTTCATTTCTTTCTATGGCTGAATAATATCCCATTGTATATGTGTGTGTATATATATCTATAACATGTATATCTAGATGTATATATCACTTCTTCTTTATCTATTCATTAAGTGATGTACACATGAGCTGCTTCCATATCTGTCTATTGTAAATAATGCCGCTATAAACTTATGGATGCACATATCCCTTCAAGTAACTGTTTCTGTATTCTTTGGGTAATTACCCAGAAGTGAAATTTCTGGATCCCAGGGTAGTTTTATTTTTAACTTTTTGACGAACTTCCTTATTGTTTTCCAAAGTGGCTGCACCAGTTTGCATTTCCACCAACAATGAAGATGTGTTCCTCTTTCTCCACATCCTCACCAACATCTGTTATTTCATCTGAATCTCTCCTATTTGAGCCCAAGTTCAAAACAACATAGGTGACAGAACATAGGAATTGCCTAGATGTTGATAATTGTTGCAAAAAGAAATGAAGTAGTGAAGTAGTAGTGGGATGATTTTCTAAATATCCATAACTCTAAGCTATATTAACTAAAATGTAGCAAAATGATTTCAAGTCCTCCTGGGAAGGAGATTGAAGTTAACTTCTCTCCTTACCTATTCCTTCAATCCGTCCACAATCTTCATTTAAAAATAATTAATAAAGGCTTTATTTATTCACGTTGTATACTATGTTTTGGTTTAAAAGATGATAATAATAGTTTTATAAAGTATAAGAGGATAATATTTTAATGACAAATTTGTAAAAGGTAAAATGAGAGAATGTAAGCATACCAAATAGTCATTTGATATAGGTTAGCATACTTCAGCTATAATTTTAGCACTGAGAACCATGGTGGCTACAGCTAACGAATGAAACAGGTAAGCTAATAGAAGGAAATGAACCAACTTTCTGGGAAAGGAAAAGTTTACTCTAGAACTGAATTTTTAAAGTTATGTAAAACATATAAGGGTTATTGAGTGATATAAAAGACTGTTTTCAACAACATTTAAAAAATTTAAATGTTTATTTATTTTTGAGAGAGAGAGAGGGGGAGAGAGAGAGAGAGAGAGAGAGAGAGAGAGAGAGAGAGAGAGAGAGAGAGAGAATCTGAAGCAGGATCCAGGCTCCAAACTGGCAGCACAAAGCCAGATGTGAGGCTCGAACTCACAAATTGTGAGATTATGACCTGAGCTGATGCTGGATGCAAAACCAACTGAGCCACCCAGTTACCCCTCAACAATATTTTTTTACTAAAGTTTCTGTGATATTGGTAAGGTATGATGTGTTACCTAGAAAATTTTGGCAAAGCTTCTTGAGAGAAGCCTTTCAGGCATTACAGGCTTTTATAATATAATAGCAAAATTCCAATACCGATTTCTGCTTTTTCTAGCCTTTTGAAATGTACTACAGTTATTGTGATGTGAATGACCTATGATTTCTCTATATTTGCATTAAATACCCATGATATACATTATGGTATACATAATAATGTCCTTTAAATCATGTCTGCAGAAGTCAACAGTGCACAGTGAAATGTGCAACAGAGCACACTGCTGTTTATCTGCCCAGTGAAATGTTCCTTGATAAGATGACCTTAGGAACAGAACATCTCATTACCACAAGGCTTTGGGATGGGAGCTGGAGAGTGAAGGTGGGGGCATCAGGCTTATTTGTATCTCAGATACATCTTTCTAATGTTAGCTAGTGAAACAGTTAAATTATAGATTAAAAATGGCCTGTCAGAAATTGATTTTTGGGGTGAAGATAGCTTTTTACTCAAGTTAAAAAAAAAAAAAGCAAGCGACAATTTATGTGCCCTAAATAGTCCTTGAGATAAAGCTACAGAGTTCTGGAAAAGAGGGCTATTTAAAAAATTATTTGACTGCAGCAGAAAACATATATGTTATACATTTACTTTTAACTGTAAAGACAGAAAAGACTCTACAAATAGAAGTTGAAAGTCAATTTCATTATCAGAAAATATATTTGTTGGAAGTTATTGATTCAAACTATTTGAGATTATACTTCACATATGTTGAATAGACTGCTTTGCTGACATCAATGAACAAATAGAAATCTGCAGTGACAAAAAAATTTTGCACATTGGTCCACATATATAAAATGCCATATAAGTTAAATTGATCTTTAAAATAGCATATACTGTAAATATTGTATTCTGACTGCACACTTGAAAAGATTGAGAATGAAATCATAAAATTATATATATTCAGTAATCTTTGACTGAATTCCTTTCCTCAACCCTGGAACATTCTTACTGAAATAGTTGTTTGGAAAAAATCATAGTTAAAATTGTACAAACTGAATTTCAACAAGCAGTTGTTACTACTAAGCTCTGTAGTGATGATTGATTAGTATGTAAAGGATGTACAACTTGCCAATAATGGAGGTAACAGTAAGTGGAATTAGTAATGAGCCTTAATTCTGCTTAAGTAAAGATTTTGTTAAAGTTTTTAAAAAGTTTTTAAAAATTTTTCTTTCATAGTTTATTGTCAAGTTGGTTTCCATATAACACCTAGTGCTCATCCCAAAAGTGCCCTCCTCCATGCCCATCAACCCCCTTCCCGTCTCCCCCACTCCCCCTCAGCTTTCAGTTTGTTCTCAACATTCAAGAGTCTCTCATGGTTTGCCTCCCTCACTCTCCCCAACTACTTTTCCACTGCTCCTCCCCCATGGTCCTCCATTAAGTTCCTCCTGATCCACCAATAAGTGAAAACATATGATATCTGTCTTTCTCTGCCTGACTTATTTTCGCTAAGCATAACACTCTCAAGTTCCAACCAGGTTACTACAAATGGCCAGATTTCATTATTTCTCATTGCCATGTAGTAGTCCATTATATAGATAAACCACATCTTCTTGATCATCAGCTGACAGACATTTAGGCTCTTTCCATGTTTTAGTTATTGTTGAAAGTGCTGCAATGAACATTGCGGTACATGTGCCCCTATGCATCAGCACTCCAGTGTCCCTTGGGTAAATTCCTAGGAGTGCTATTGCTGGGTCATAGGGAATTTCTATTGTTAAATTTTTGAGGAACCTCCACAGAGTTTTCCAGAGGGTCTGCACCAGTTTACATTCCCACCAACAGTGTAGGAGGGTGCCCATTTCTCCACATCCTCGCCAGCATCTATAGTCTCCTGACTTGTTCATTTTAGCCACTGTGACTGGACTGAGGTATATCTCAGTGTGGTTTTGATCTGCATTTCCCTGATGATGAGTGACGCTGAGCATCATTTCATGTGTCTGTTGGCCATCTGGATGTTGATGTTCTCTTTGGAGAAGTGTCTGTTCATGTCTTCTGCCCACTTGTTTACTGGATTATTTGTTTTTTGGGTGTGGAGTTTGGTGAGTTCCTTATAGATTTTGGATACTAGCGCTTTATCTGATATGTCATTTGCAATTATCTTTTCCCATTCCGTTGGTTGCCTATTAGTTTTCTTGATTGTTTCCTTTGTCATACATAAGCTTTTTATCTTGATGAGATCCCAATAGCTCATTTTTGCTCTTGATTCCCTTGCCTTTAGGGATGTGCCAGTTAAGGGGCACCTGGATGGCTCAGTCGGTTGAGCGTCCGACTTCAGCTCAGGTCATGATCTCACGGTTCATGGGTTCGAGCCCCGTGTCGGGCTCTGTGTTGACAGCTCAGAGCCTGGAGCCTGCTTCAGATTCTGTGTCTCCCTCTCTCTCTGCCTCTCCCCTGCTCATGCTCTGTCTCAATAATAAATAAATGTTATAATTTAAAAAAAAGGATGTGTCAATTAAGAATTTGCTTGTTAAACCTTTTTTTTATGTGGCTATTAGAAATGTTTGGTGACTTAAAATTCAGATCGAAAACTACTGCAAACAGTTGAATAGGCCAAACTATGGATCCTGACAGGTTCAGCTAGTTTCTTTATTATTTATTCTAATGAAGATAAAATCAAGATGTTGCTTCGGCTTGACAATCATCTGGAAACTCAGGGAAGAATCCGCTTCCTAGTTCATTCACATTGTTGAACAAATTTTATTTCTTGTAGTTGTAGGTCTGAGGTTCTTTTTTTTTTTTTTTTTTTTTTTTTTTTTTTTTTTTTTAACTGGCTGTTAGTTAAGAGGCTGCTTTTAGTTCTTTAAGGCCACCTGCTTTCCTTCTCTCATGGCCTATTCCATCTTCAAAGCCAGATATAATATATCAAATCCTTCTTCTGTTTCAAATCCCTGACTTTCACTTCTGCCAGCAGCTAGAGAAATATCTCTACTACTCATACAGGGCTCATATGATTAGATTAAACACAACCAGATAGACTCTCATTGCCCGTATAATAACAATCATAAGAGTAATATCACATAATATTCACAGGTTCTACCCACACTCAAAGAGAGGAACATATACGAAAGAATGATTCACAAGAGGTCTTACTTAAGACTTTGCCTTTTATATTGGATAAGTTTGTTATCTGCTAAGACTTAACATCTTCTGCTTTATTTACATTTGTAAAATGACCTTTTTAATGAGAAAATAGCATTTAAGGTCAAAGATATGAAGGTACAATGCTAAAATACCGACACAAATGTAGATAATATGAGTAAGAGGACTTCACTAAATAATCTTTCAAATCTTGCCACATAGCTTGCTAAAAAATTTTGTTATAACTAAGTAATATGGTTATTTAATCCATTTTCATATTTACTAAGTTTTAATGAAATCAATACAAGTTTATTGCCATTTCTATTTATATACAAAATTTATTTGTGTATGTTAATTGTTTTTAATTTCAGTACATTTCAAAGAATAATTGTACTCTCAGGTCAGTCTACAGCAGCAGAAATATTGTATATTTGCAATGAAAATAAAATATTCCAGTTATCCTACTAGAACGTTAGCATTTATATAGAACCAAAATAGTAATGAGAACAATTACAAGTTCCATTAAATAGTGTTTTACCTATTTTGAATGTTGTAACATAAGAAAAGCACATTAGGGGCACCTGGGTGGCTCAGTCGGTTGGTTGTCTGGCTTTGGCTCAGGTCCTGATCTCACAATCTGAGTTTGAGCCCTGCATCAGGCTCTGTGCTGACAGCTCAGAGCCTGGAGCCTGCTTCAGATTCTGTGTCTCCCTCTCTCTCTGCCCCTCCCCCACTTGCTCTCTGTCTCTGTCTCTCAAAATAAAAAAATAAAAGACATTAAAATTTTTAAAAAATTAAAAAAAAAGAAAGGCACATTAGACTTAAGTTTGACTGTCTTATGGTGGAAATTAACAGCCCCAGCTATGGTTTGGATGAAGGTAGAATGGTTTCTGAGCAATGTAGGTTACAGTTGAAACCAAATTTACATGAGAAGAATAATATTGGTTAGGAGATGGTAGAAGTTATGAATAAGTTTTCTGAATTGATCATTTGCCAAAGGGCATACAATTCTGGGTTGAATTTCTAAGTATATAAATTCAGGATGAGTAAGTTAAGTGTAAAAGAAAGACAGTTGATCATGTTGCTAATTCAAACATTTTCTGGGACTATCAAGGTGCCATAAATAAGTGAAGAGGATGCACTTATGAATAAAAGTAATAATATCTGGGAATCGAAGTAGAGTATTTTCTCCATCCAAATGTATTTAATTAACACACACACAGACACACACACATGCACCCACACACTATCCCACATACTAACATATATGTGTGGCAGGATGTGGCCTTATGTGTTTATGATCCTTGGGTACAGGCATATGTGCTTAAAAATATTTTAAAGGTTAAAAAATGTTTTATGCTTGAGTCTAATTGAGGTAATTTAAATAAATGATAGTCTAAGATTATAGATAAAAGTGAGTTGGTCGTGGTGTGATGGTGTTGATGAGGAGGAGGAGGAGGAAGAGAGGATGAAAATGAGTTGCAAATTTCTCTGCCGATTTTGCTCCTCGGTGGTAAACTTTTGAGTCTAAATATTTCAAGTTCTGAGTATGCTGCTCTTTATTCATAGTAGATCCTATTTTATCTAATCATTACAATTTCCAGGAAAGAAAGCAGAAAGAGCTATTAATATCAGCAAACAACAAATCTATATCCGGTTGGCAGATGGTGAAACTGGGACCTAGACAGGTAGGTGACTTGTCCAAGCTGAAAGGTACAAAGTTTGTGAGCTCCTTTTCTTACAGAATAGTCATAGCCTCTTACTAAAAGATAATTTATTAGAAGAGATATTCAGCTGGAGTAACGAGGAGGAAAGTCTTGCCATTGTTGTGTATAAAATATCTGTCTATATCAGGGCTGCTTTGTGCTTTTCATTATCATGTGTTGTGATCTATAATTCTGATATAGAGATATTAACATCTGGGTACAACAAAGATGAGGATAAAGTGGAATTATTTTGGAAAAATTCAGATGAGAACTTCTGGGCAGTTTCAGTCACTTTGGTGGTTGATGATACTGTTTATTTATGATGGCAGACTTCCCTCCTTAAAAATATGTGATAAGCCATGTCGTTGATGCTACACAAAGAAGGTATTGAGTGCCACATAGAGCTATGAACTTGTTCTTTTCTGATCTACCCTAAGGTGTTAAATTACACTGACCATATAAACAATGTAATGGAGTAATTATGAGCACATTGCTACACTCAACTTTAAGATTTTACAACTATGAATTGGGGGGCATGACTCTACCACTTGAAGTATCAAGAGAGATAAGTATAGAATAAATATGTCTTGTCAACTAGTAGGCACAGTTTTTTTTTAATTTTTTTAATGTTTTATTTATTTCTAGGAGAGAGAGGGAGAGACAGCGTGAGCAGGAGAGGGTCAGAGAGAGAGGGAGACACAGACTCTGAAATAGGTTCCTGGCTCTGAGCTGGCAGTCAGCACAGAGCCCAACGTGGGCCTCGAACCCACGAACCGCGAGATCATGACCTGAGCGAAAGTCAGACGCTTAACTGACTAAGCCACCCAGGCGCCCCAGGCACAGTTTTATCTATCTCCCATCACTTCCCCCTTCTTGCTTCTCCAATCTTTGTTTTAAGATTATAGATTTCAAGTGCCCCATAATGTCCTTTATTGGTATATTATTCAAATACATCAAAAATTTTGGTCATTTCCCAAACTTCATTAACATTTTTTCTTTCTTTCTTTCTTTTTTTCTTTCTTTCTTTCTTTCTTTCTTTCTTTCTTTCTTTCTTTCTTTCTTTCTTTCTTTCTCTCTCTCTCTCTCTCTCTCTCTCTCTCTCTCTCTTCCTTCCTTCCTTCCTTCCTTCCTTCCTTCCTTTTTTTTCTTTTGAAAGTATATTTAATGGCATCATCAATATTAACATTGCAAAATATATATTTTATTGGTTGGTACTGGAATACCCTCAAACCTTACTTTGGTAGCCATGACCTTTCTGATGAGTTCCAGAGGATCATTCAACTCACTCACTCATTCACCAATAAATTCCACCTCCTATGTGATCAGAATACCTCAAAGAACAAGAAAAATCCTTGCTTTCATGGAGCTTAAAACTTACTAGAAATACAATCAACAAATGAACACAAAACACAATATTAGGTGCTATGATAGATGCTACGAAAAATATATAAACAAATGTAAGAAGATAGTGATAGAGTAGAAGATGTGTTTTATTTTATTTTATTAACTTTTTATTTAAATTCCAGTTAGTTAACACACAGTATAATATTATGTTTAGGTGTACAGTATAGTTATTCCACACTTCCATAAAACATCCAGTGTTTCTCACAGGTGCACTCCTTAATCCTCATCATGTATTAAACCTATCCCCCTACTCAGTTCTTAGATGATATGTTTAGGGAAAAACTCTCTGAGGAGGTAATATTGACCTGAATGAAATGAAAGTAAATTAATACAGTAATGACATTATTTTTTAATATACATTGACTTTTTGGGAAGAGATGATATGATGTCCCAAATACAGATTAAAAGAATCAATATTTACACAAGAGATCTTTGTTTCTTCGTTGCATAAGTTTAACAAACTCTTCATCCCAACTAATTTTCTAGTCTGATATTGGTTCGCCCTTCTTCCACTACCATAAAATCCCACTTCTCCCATGAGAACAATGGAAGTTTTTATCAGAATAAAAGAGACAATTGACTATGAGAAAGGCACATTTGTCCCTTTGGGAAGATAATTGTTGTAAGGTGTCCTATTTGCTGATATCATATGTCATTCATACGCACCAACCATTTAAAAGGCCCTATCTGAAAAAAGTTGCTCCCAAACCTCTGAGTTACAGAGTACTGGTATCTCTGGAATCTTCTGGAATCTCTCACATCATGCTACAGCAAGACTGGACAAATTCTAAGAATTTCCTCTGGAACTATCTAACAATACTATGATCACAAAATGGACTTTAAATATTCCTCTAAAGTGAAAAGAATAAAGTATTTCTTAATAAAAATAAACCACAATAAAAGCACTCTACAAATTAAAAATAAGAAGTGGGGGAAGAAGAATGCAGGAAAGGTGTGCTTTAAATTTTGCTAGTCACTTTTCCTAATGGAATAAAGACCCATGGATTTAATACCAAAATTAGGCCTGGGACTTAATAATAACTTAAACATCTAATCACACATTTCCCTCCGTCATTCTATTCTTCTGGATCATCTACCCTGAATCCCATTTTCATTGTATTGCTTTGCTTTCTTTTTTATCTAGCTTTATCTGCATTTTAATATGTTCTGAAAATATATATTCATATAATATATAGAAATATATTATATAAATATATATAATTGTCATAGAGATAAAATTAACAATTTTTAGTATTTTTAAGTGTATAATTCAATGATTTTTATTATATACACAAAGTTGGGCAAACAATATCACAGAAGTTTTTTTCACAGCAGTAAGAAAATCAATATCCATTAAGATGTCACTGCTCATTCTCCCCACCCTTTAGGACCTCAAAACTACTGATCATCTTTCTGTATCTATGAATGTGCTTATTCTGGGTATTTCATACAAATAAAATAATATAATATGCAACCTTTAGTATCTTGCTTCTTTAATTTAGTCTAATGTTTCCAAGGTTTGTGTATTTTGTAACATGGATCAGTATTTTATTACATTTAGTAGATGAATAATGTTCTATTTTATGAATATATCTCATTTACTTATCTATTTATCAATTGATGGATATGTTAATTGTTTCCTCCATCTGGATATTATAAATGATATTGACTTTACGAACACTTGTGTGTAAGTTTTTGAGTATACATTTGTTTTTATTGATCATGGGTATGTGTATATGTGGGAATACACCTAGAAGTGGAATATCTGGGTCATATAGTAATTCTATGTTTAAATTTTTGAAGAGCTGCCACACTGATTTCCAAGTGGTTATACCATTTTACATTTCCATCAGAAATTTTTAGGATTTGAATTTCTCCAAATCCTTACCAATATTTCTTATTTTCCATATTTTTTAAATGATTGCTATCCTATTGATTATCAAGTAGTATGGCATGATTTTTACTTGTTTATCTCTGATGAATAATAATGTTGAACATCTTTTCATGTGCTTAAAAGCTATTTTTATTCTTTTTATGAAAAATGTCTATACAAATATTTTGCCCAATTTTGAGTTGTTTTTCCTTTTATTTTGAGTTGTAATATCTCTTTTTTGTATTCTCATTACAAGCCACTTGTCATATATATGATTTGAAATATTTTCTCTCATTCTGTGGCTTATGTTTTAACATTTTGGTGTTGTTTCTTGAGTCACCTTAAATGAGTTCAACTATTTCTATTTTAATTTTTTCTTTTTTTTTTTTGAGAAAGCGAGAGTGACAGAGAATGAGAGAAAACGCACAATAGGGCACGAGCAGAGGGAGAAAGAGAATCTTAAGCAGGCTCCACACCCAGCGTAGAACCTTATATGGGGCTCGATCTCATAGTTGTGAGATCATTACTTGAGTTGAAATTAAATCAGATATTTAACTGACAAGCATCCAGGTGACCCTGCTTTTCTCACTTTCGAGTTTGGTGTTATATTTAAGATGGTCATGAAGATTTACTCATGTGATTTATTCTAATAGTTTTATAGTTGTAGCTCTTAAGATCATTAAGGGTATGATTCATTTAGAGTTAAGCTTTTTATATGGTAGGGACATAACTTAATTCTTTTTTATGGGGACACACAATTGACCCTACAACACTTGTTAAAAAGACTATTTTTTCTATTAAATTGTCATGGTATTCTTGTCAAAAATTATTTGAATATAAATGGGAGGTCTTATTTGTGGACTCTCAATTTTATCCTCTATGAATTTTAGGATCAGCTTGTCAATCGTTTTTTTTTTTAAAGCAGTTGGAATTTTGATAAGGATCATATTAAAATTATAGACCAGGAGGGAGGCAAGATGGTGGAGAAGTAGGGAGCTCCGTATATTTCGCTTGCCCTCATCTCTCAAACACAGACGGTCTGAAGCCATAGGACACTGAAACTCAGGAGTCTGGAGGAAACGAGACAGAGTCCACTAAGAAGTCAACCTCATAGGTGCATGAATGGGAACTGGGGAAGATAAAAACTGGCTGGGATGCAGAGACATGGTGGGAGGGGAGGGAACCCCCCTCGCGGAAAGCCGCAGAGAGTCGAGGGAAGATAAACAGCGACTGAAACTGCTGATAGAACTGTCCCTGGAGAAGAGAAAGACTTTGTCTAGGGACAGAGAGTAATCCTATTTCTAGCTGTGGTGCTGACTTTGAGCTAGATGCCATGGTTCCAGGCAGCAGGGGTGTCAGGAGAAACTACTCCACTGCTCCACAAGATTGATCCCAGGCTGGGAAGTGGCCTGGCCTGTGGGATTATATTTTGGGCGGTATCAATAAAGCCCCATAGACTAAGACCTGGAAACAAGGCAGGGTTTGGGGCATAGAACACAGCACACCTTGGCTATGCCCACGGCACAGGGAGATCAAACCCAAAAGAGTGATTTGTAATGCGTGGTTCGAGAAGGTACTGGGGCACCACGATTTTTCTCTCCACAACCACCAAGGTGGGACCTCAGGGAGCGGCCCATGAGACAGCAGTGGAGGCTGAGACCACTGCCTACACCAAACCACGCCCATCCCCGTGAGAGAGCTTTTTTTGTTTGTTTTTGTTTTTGTTTTTGTACCTAAGCTCAGGCAAGACCAACATGGATGCACTGGAGTGAATAATTCTATATCACTTCTTTCTATTCAGATATATTTTCTCTTGTCTCATTTATATTCTTCCCCTCTGCTGGACTGGGCACTTTAGTCATTGATTTGTTTAAACAGCCACATTTAATCCATTTTCTAGATGTATATTCTACACCTCCACCACTACTTTCTATCTCTTCCTCTGGGGAAATCAGACTATATAGTTTCTCTGAGTAAAATTATCTTTGTTTCTTTCTCCTCGCCTCATACCATATACTCCCCTTTCTCTCTCTGAATTAAGCCTCTTAGTCTCTCTGCCTGGTCATTGTCCAATTTCGCTTCCTCACTACCCTGTCATTTCTCTCTTTGTATATGCTCTTCCGTCAGCACTGCATACACCTTGCTTTTTATTTGTAGCTGGGAATTCTGGTTTTATGCTTTGAGACTGTCCTTTGCCTTTTTTTTTTCTCCTTTTTTTTTTTCTTTTTCTTTTTCCTTTTCGGTTTGCTTGTTGTTGGATTTGTCTGTACGTTTGCATGGCTTTGTTCCCAGTGTGTTTGTCTCTCTGTTTTCCTTTCCAGGGCTACCTCAAGAAACAAGCCAAAGTATACATGGTGGAGAGTCCCAAATACCACTATGAGTAGGGAAATAAAATAACCAAAGTTATAAATTTAAAAAAAAAAAGTTCACTCTTTTTGAATCCAATAAAAAACAAAACAAAACAAAAAAAGCAGATGGGAGCCAGTGCATGCTTTGGAGTTTTGCAAGGAAGCAGACATTAGCCACAGAACAAGGGAGTCTTTGGAAGAAGAAAGTCAACGAAGCATTCTTCCTCGGAATTCCAGGTGGAACCAGCACTGCCAACATCTAGATTTTAGCCCAGAGAGACTGGTTTTGAAATTCTTACCTCGAGAACCGACTACATCAAGAAACTAGCCAAAGTATACATGGTTGAGAGTCCCAAATACCTGTACGAGTAGGGAAATAAAATAACCAAAATCTCAACAAAAGAAACCAAGAGACACCATTCAAAAAAAAACTTCCTGAAAGGACAGGCCCTGGACAGTCAAAGAGCCTTCTTCAATACAGCAGTACTTGCAGGTGCAAAGTACATAACAAGATTTTAAAACTAACAAGAGACAGAAATCTAGCAAAAATGACGAAATGAAGAACTCTCCTCTGAAGAAGTTCCAGGAAGAAATGACAACTAAACAACTGCTCAAGAGAGATATAAGCAACACAACTGAACGATAATTTAGAAAAATAGTCATAAAATTAATCGCTGGGCTTGAAAAGGCATGGAAGATATCAGAGAAGCTATTGCTACAAATGCTAGGGAGCTTAAAAACAGTTGTGATGACTTAAACAATGCTATAAATGAGGTGCATAATAAAATGGAGGTGGCCAATGCATGAATTAAAGAGGCAGAGAGGAGGATAGGTGAATTAGAAAACACAATTATAGAAAAAGAGGAACCTGAGGAAAAGAGAGACAAACTGATCTGGGACCAAGAAATGAGAGTTTGAGAAACGAGTAAGACAATCAAATGGAACAATATCCATATCATAGGATTCAAGCAGAGGAAGAGAGAGGGAAAGGTGCTGAAGGAGTCCTTGAACAATGTAAAGCCAAGAACAAATTATAGGTGACAACTTCCACAATCTGGGAAAGGAAAGAGACATTAAAATCTAAGAGGCACAGAGAACTCCCCTCTGACGTAACTTGAATTGATCTTCTGTACAACATATCATAGTGAAACTGGTGAAATATAAGGACAAAGAGAGAATTCTGAAAGCAACTACGGATAAAAGGGCCCCAACATAAGAAGGGAGACCTATCAGAGTAGTTACAGACTTATCTACTGAAACTACGCAGACCAGAAAAGAATGTCAGAAAATCTTCAATGTGATGAACAGAAAAAATATGCAGCCAAGAATCCTCTATCCAGAAAGGCTGTCATTCAAAATAGAAGGGGAGATAAAAGTCTTCCCAAAGAAACAAAAATTTTTTTTAATGTTTTTTATTTATTTCTAGGAGAGAGAGAGAGAGAGAGACACACACACAGCGTGAGCAGGGGAGGGTCAGAGAGAGAGGGAGTCACAGACTGAAACAGGCTCCAGGCTCCAAGCTGGCAGTCAGCGCAGAGCCCGACGCGGGGTTCGAACCCACGAACCGCGAGATCATGACCTGAGCGAAAGTCGGACCCTTAACCGACTAAGCCACCCGGGCGCCCCCCAAAGAAACAAAAATTGAAAGAATTCATCACCACTAAGCCAACCCTACAAGAAATCCTAAGGGGGACTCTATGAGGGAAATGTTGCAAGGAACACAAGGTACCAGAGACACCACGACAAAAGCATGAATCCCACAGAGAACACAATGAGTCTAAACCCATATTTTTCAATAATAACCCTGAATGTAAATGGACTAAATGTTCCAATCAAAAGACATAGGGTATCAGACTGGATTAAAAAAAAAAAAAACACACACACACAAAATGCATCTATTAGCTGTCTACTCATTTTAGACCTGAGGATACATTCAAATTGAAAGTAAGGAGATGAAGAAATATCTATCATGCTACTGCAAGTCAAGAGAAAGCCCTAGTAGCCATACTTATATCAGATAAACTGGACTTTAAAGTAAAGGCAATAACAAAGGATGAAGAAGGGCATTATATAATAATTACAGTGTCTGTCCTGCATATAGACCTAACAATTATAAATGTCTACACACTGAAAAGGGAAGCACGAAAATACATAACACAATCACAAAAAGAAACAATCTTATGGATAAGAACGCGCTAATAGCAAGGGACTTTAGTACTCCACTTACAGTAATGGATAGATCAACTATACAGAAAATTACTAAGGAATCGATAGACTTGAATGACATATTGGACCAGATGGATTTGAAAGATATATTTAAAGCTCTACACCCTGAGGCCATGAAATTCACTTTCTTCTCAAGTGTGCACGACACATTCCCCAAGATAGATCACATACTGGGTCATAAAGCAGCTCTCAATAAATATAAAAAAATCGAGATCATACCATGCATACTTTCAGATCACAATGCTATGAAACTTGAAATCAATCACAGGAAAGAGTCTGGAAGACCTCCAAAAACATGGAGGTTGAAGAACACCCTACTAAAGGACGAATGGACCAATCAGACAATTAGAGAAGAAATTTAAATATATATGGAAACAAATGAAAATGAAAACAGAATCCAAACTCTATGGGATGCGACCTAGGCAGTCCTAAGAGGAAAGTACATTGCACTCGAGGCCTATTTCAGGAAATGAGGAAAAGTGAAAATACAAACTCTAACAGAACACCTAAAAGAACTAGGAGAGCAACAAGAGCACCCCAACCCAGTAGGAGAAGAGAAATAATAACAATGAGGGCATAAATAAAAAATACAGAATCCAATAAAACTGTTGAACAGATCTATGAAACCAAGAGTTTTTTTCTTTAATTAAACAAAATTGATAAACCTCTAGCTAGATTTCTCAAAAAGAAAAGAGAGCAACAAAGAGACAAAATGATGAATAAAAATGAATTTATTAAAACCAATCCATCAGAAATACAAGCAATTATCAGGGAATACTATGAAAAAATATATGCCAACAAACTGGACAACTTAGAAGAAATCAACAAATACATAAACACACAGGCACTACCAAAATTCACATGGGAAGAGATAGAAAAAAGGAACAGACTCATAACTAGTGAAGAAATTGAATCAGTTATCAAAAGTCTCCCAACAAATAAGAGCCCTGGGCCAGATGGCTTCCCTGGAGAATTCTACCAGACTTTTAAATTAGAGTTAATATCCATTCATCTAGACCTATTATAAAAATTGGAAATGGAAGTAATACTTCTGGACTCATTTTACAAAGCCAGCATTACTTTGACTCCCAAGCCAGACAGAGACCCAGGGAAAAAAGTGAACTACAGGCCAATATCCTTGATGAATACGGATGCAAAAATCCTCAGCAAGATACTTGCAAATCGAATCCAACAGCACATAAAAAGAATTATCAACCACGATCAAGTGGGATTCATTCTTGGGTTACAGGGATGGTTCAATATTCGCAAATCAATCTATGTGATCCATCACATTAACAACAACAACAAAAAAGAGATAAAATCCATATGATCTTATCGATAGATACAGAAAAAGCATTTGAGAAAATATAGCATCGCTTCTTAATAAAGACCCTCGAGAAAGTCGGGATAGAAGAATCTTACTTAACCATCATAAAACCCATCTATGAGAAGCACTCAGCTAACATCATCCTCAATGAGGAAAAACGGAGAGCTCTCCCCCGAGATCAGCAACACGACAGGGATGTCCACTCTCACCATTTTTATTTAACATAATGCTGGAAGTCCTAGCATCAGCCATCATACAACAAAAGGAAACAAAAGGCATCAAAATTGGCAAAGAAGAAATCAAACTCTCACTTTTCACAGAGGACATGATACATAGAAAACCGGACAGACTCAACCAAAAATCTACTAGAACTTATCCATGAATTCAGCAAAATTGCAGGATACAAAATCAACTGATAGTAATCGGTTACATTTTGATACACCAATGATAAAGCAACAGAAAGAGAAATTAAGAAACTCGTCCCATTCACATTTGCATAAAAAACACGAAATACCTAGTAAAAATATAACTAAAAAATGTAAAAGTTCTGCATGATGAGAACTATAGAAAACTGATGAAGAAAATTGAAGAAAACACAAAGAAATGGAAAAACATTCCATGTTCATGGATCAGAAGAATAAATGTTAAAATGTCATTACTACACAAAGCAATCTACACATTCAATGCAATCCAAATCAAAATTGTGGCAGCATTCTTCTCAAAGCTAGAACAATCCTAAAATTTGAATGGAACCGCAAAATCTCCCTGAATAGACAAAGTAATTTTTTTTAATTTTTTTATAGTTTGTCAAGTTGGTTTCCATATAACACCCAGTGCTTATCCCAACAAGTGGCCTCCTCCATGCTCATCACCACCCTTCCCCTCTCCCCCACCCTGCCTCAGCCCTCAGTTTGTTTTCAGCATTCAAGAGTCTCTCATGGTTTACCTCCCTCCCTCTCTCCCACTACTTTTCCCTTTCTCCCGCTTCGTCCTCTGTTAACTTCCGCCTAATCCACCTATATGTGCATACATGTGGTATTTGTCCTTCTCTGCCTGACTTATTTTCGCTCAGCATAAAACCCTCTAGTTCCATCCATATTTCTACAAATGGCTATATTTCATTCTTTCCATTTGACATGTAGTATTCCATTGTATAAATATACCACACCTTTTTGATCCATTCATCAGTTGATGTATACTTAGGTTTTTCCATGGTTTGGCTAATGTTGAGAGTGCTGCTATGAACATTGGGGTACATGTGACCCTAAGCATCAGCATTCCTGTATCCCTTGGGTAAATTCCTAGCAGTGCTGCGTCATAGGGGAGTTCTATTGTTAATTTTTTTGAAGAACCTCCATACTGTTTTCCAAGGGGTTGAACCACCTTACATCCCCAACAGCAGTGTAAAAGAGTGCCCATTTCTCCACATCCTCGCCAGCATCTAGAGTCCTCTGATTTGTTCATTTTAGCCACTCCGACTGGCATGAGGTGGTATGTCAGTGTGGTTTTGATTTGTATTTCCCTAATGATGAGGGACGCTGAGCATCGTTTCATGTGTCTGTTAGCCATCTGGATGTCCTCTTTGGAGAAGTGTCTGTTCATATCTTCTGCCCATTTTTTCACGGGATTATTTGTTTTTTGGGTGTGGAGCTTGATGAGTTTCTTATATACTTTGGATACTAGGCCTTTATCTGATATGTCATTTGCAACAATCTTTTCCCATTCTGTCAGTTGCCTATTAGTTTTTAGATTGTTTCCTTGGCCGTGCAGAAGATTTTTATGTAGATGAGTTCCCAGTAGTTCATTTTGGCTCCTGATTCCCTTGTCTTTAGGGTATGTCAAGTAAGAAATTGCTGCAGTTGAGGCCACGGAGGTTGTTTCATGCATTCTCCTCTAGGATTTTTATGGTTTCCTGTCTCACATTCAGGTCCTTTATATCCATTTTGAGTTTATTTTTGTTTATGGTGTGAGGAAATGATATAGTTTCATTCTTCTGTATGTTACTTTCCAGTTCTCCCAGCACCATCTATTAAAAGGTTGTCTTTTTTTCCATTGGATGCTCTTCTCTGCTTTGTCAAAGATTAGTTGGCCATACATTTTTGGGTCCAATTCTGAGTTCTCTATTCTATTCCATTGGGCTATGTGTCTGTTTTGTGCCAATACCATACTGTCTTGATGATGACAGCTTTGTAGTAGAGGTTAAAGTCTGGGATAGTGATGCCTCACGTTTTGGTATTCTTCTTCAATATTAATTTAGCCATTTGGGGTCTTTTGTGATTCCATACAAATTTTAGGATAGTTTGTTCTACTTTTAAGAATACTAGTGCAATTTTGATTGGGATTGCATTGAATGTGTAGATTGCTTTGGATAGTAATGATATTTTAATAATATTTATTCTTCCAATCCATGAGCATGTAATGTTTTTTTTTTTCCAGTTCTTTGTGTATTATTCAATTTCCTTTATCAGTTTTCTATAGTTTTCATCATACAGGTCTCCTAGATCATTGGTTAGGTTTATTCCTAGGTACTTTATGTTTTTTTGCACATTGCGAAGGGGATCAGTTTCTTGATTTCTCTTTCTGTTGCTTCATTGTTGGTGTATAAAAATGCAACCGATTTGTGTACGTTCATTTTGTATCCTGCAACTTTGCTGAATTCATGGTTATTTTGTTTCCCTACTTGTAGTGGTTTGGGACTCTCCACTATGTGTACTTTGGCTTGCTTCTTGAGGCAGCGCTGGAAAAGAAAACAGACAACCACACAGGGAACAAAGGTACAGAAAAACACAGACAAATCCAATAAACACGGAAACCAAAAGGGAAATATAATAATAAGAAAAAAAAGGAGACAAAAAAGAAAACAATACAAAAAAGAAAAAAAAAAGGAAGGTGGGAAGACAACTAATAACAATTAAAATTTAAATTTGTTGCGGACGAAATGACACACAGGACAAGACACACACAAAAGACAGACACAGACACAACTCCGGCCGGAGGAACAATTCTACGCAAGCCCCTCTTGCGGTTTATTTTATACCCGGTAACTGGATACAAACTGAAATCTACAAGATGCATTCCTTTACCAATTAAGGGCACGTAGCCAAACACATTTCAAGGACAGGGGGGAGCAAAGGGAGGAAGCGACCACAACATGTGTACTAAGAGGCCTGCCCACAATTCCAGCCTTCTCCTTACTTCTAAGGAGGGCATGTTCCCTCGTTTGTGAGCGGACCATTAAACTTGGATATTGTGTGCAGGCCTCCTGGCAGAGCATCCCGTTTGCAGGCATGCTTTGCCCAGGCAGGGAGCCCCGTGTGCAGGCACATCCCCGCGTCCCTAGCCACGCTTTCTTGTGGTCACTGTCGGGCTCCCACATCTCCCCCTTTTTTCTGAGAAGCGGTAGCAAACTGTAGGGCGGCGAGAACGCGTTGTCTATCCTTTACTAGTTGTTGCCTTCTTCGTCAGCACCGGAAGACTAAAATAATAACACAGCATAAAAGTATTATGAATAAAGTATTCACGAGAACAGTTCCAATTAGGGCAGACACATGTCCAAGAGGGTTCAAATTATTCATCCCTTTCTGTAAATCCCTTAACAGATCGGACTCAGTAATGTCAGGTAGTGTTTTGCTAAATGTAGACAAAATTTGCTGCTCTAACTCCATCATTTCCTTAGTTAGGTTTTGATGCCCTGTTAATGACCATTTCACCTTTTCCCAACCCTCACTTATGTTGAAAGGCACAGATGTTATACATAATTGAGAGGAGTTCCAATCACATTTCAATACACCTTTTGTGAATAAGACAGTTAATTGATCCCCAAGCCAGGAGACAGTATGTTGAAGATTGAGTACATCAGTTGCAAGTTGTGCATCCTGATCTCATTGTTGTTGCCATAATAAATGAGAGTCTTTATGCCATTCCCGTACAAAGTCTGCTGTTTAGAATCCTTGATGCAAAGCAAGTCCAGCCACTGCAGCTGTTGCAGTAACTGCAGCCACTGCAAGAACTGAAGCTATGATTATTCCAAGCATGCGTTGGGACCTGTGAAGTAAGGTTTGTATAGCAGTCACCAAATGAGATACAGCAAAAGAGTCCGACCAAGGTCTTGTCAAATTTACAGGTATCCATACTTCAGTTCGAGTTTTAACAATCACCAATGAAAAATTAAAGTTATTGATTTGTGTTTCAGAATTTTTCCACCATGACTGATTTACACATTGTGTTAAATTACAATGATTACATGATATAGATCCCTCTGTAGCATTCCAAGTCCAATTCCCATACAACAATGCAAAGGGGTATTTTAGACAAGCCGTAGCAGAATTGGATTTATTAACATGCAAGTTAACATGAAAGGGACCTGAACTGTCAGTCTTATCCAAAGTATAGTTTCCTGACCATATAGTGAGATTCCCTGAAACTGCCCATAATTTCCAAATATTCCCTTGAAAGTGGGGATACCCTAACAATTGCAACTGAGGGGGAATGAGTGCAAACTGGTGCAATTTTACGGTTTCATTACCGTTACCCATTAAAGTACCATTAATTCGGTGCCATCTGTTTTGTTAGATCATTTTTCCACAATTTGACCATGATCAGGGCTCCAATCTACAATAACAAATCCAGAATAATTAATGACCTTAAAAGGCCGATGACTTCGACATCTTTCCCATTCCAAAGATTCTAGAGAAGGAATTAAAAAAAATTAGAAGGGCATAATGGTATAAAGGTGTTAGGATGGTGACTCATCGGCATCGTAGAGGTGTTGAATCCCCTTGTGGAAACAAGTACAGTAAAGACAGCAGGATGATAATTATTATATGTTACCCCCCAGGTATTATAAGAGTAATGATTATGCTTTCTTGTAGAAAGGCAAAAGGGATGTCCTCCGATGCACAAGGGGAGGCCCTCCACTGCAACAGTAACATTACTTATGTTATATTGATTATTATGATGATACAGATGCTGAATTCCTCCACACGCGGGTGGTGGGAAGAATGCAGTTTCATTGGTGCATACCTGTACTTCAGGTTCACCCCAAGAGACAGCTCTCAGAAGAGGAGGATTAGGAACATAAGTCCAATAAGTATATTCTATCGCTTGCGCATACATTACCTGACAGGTAAACACAGCCATCATAGCCAACAGCAAACTAGTAGGATTACGAGGTTGACCAGCACTAGTGAGAGTTTTCTCAGCCTCCTGTGTAAGCTTCTTCAGTTGCCCCCATGTTGGAGGGGATGCAGATCGGGTAGGGAAGCTCCGATGTGCAGAAAGCTCTTCAAATTTTCACATAAAGCGGTCATCCATTGTGAATCTTGATCAGTCGAGTTGGGGCCCAAAACCTGAAATTATCAACAGATATGAAAGCATAACCTCGTCCCAAATATATCAATGATGCTGGAACTCAACCTTTCTCTTTATCTTTATACCAAATGGGCATATTCAAGATCTTCTTATCCGCTTCTTTCCTTCGAAAATGCAATTCTGCCGCTGTTAGATTTTCTTTACTCCAAATATTCAGAAAATTTAAAGTTAGTAAGGTTTTATTCAAGATGTCTTTTGGTTTCATAAATCTCTCCTGTTCCCCCTTTTTTATTTTTTCAACATACTCACTTAAAGTATGATTATCCCTTTCAATTATAGCTTGTCCTTGACTTTTATAAGGGATTCCAAAAGTATGAATTACATGATATTGGGATAAAAAATGAGCTAATTTTGCAGATAGGTAGGCAGGTGCGTCATCAGTTTTCAATTCAATTGGGATTCCCATAACTGCAAAACAAGATAATAAATGAGAAATAACAGCGTCAGCTTTTTCAGAATGTAATGAAGTAGCCCATTGGAAATGTGTGTATGTATCTATAGTATGATGGACGCATTTTTGTTGTCCAAATGATGAAATAAAAAGTATATCCATTTGCCATACCTGATTTGCTTGCAATCCCCTTATGTTGACACCTGGTGAGGTAAATGGTAAGGTAAAAGGTGCACAAATAGAACAAGAGCGAACAATATTTTGAGCTTGTTTTCTGGTAATAGCATAAGATTTTTTTAATCCTTAGAATTAGTATGTTGCAAATGATGTTCTTGTTTTGCTGCTTCTATAGGATAAAGCAATGCATCAAGTACAGCATTTCCGAATGACAAGGGTCCAGGAAGGGCGGAATGTGCATGGATATGGGTAAAGAAAATTGATTCTGAACGCCGCAGAAGTGATCGTTGTACCTGATAAAACAATTTGTCAATATCCGTCTTGAGAGTTAGAGGCAGTGAATCTGAAACAATGTTAATAGGGAGCTGAGGAAAGTCTTGCAAAACTAAATAAACAGCCCACAGCTCAGCAGGCTGTACAGAGGAGAATGAATGGGGACGGACTTTAGAACGTTCAAAGGTCCAATATCCAGCGGTGTTTTTATTTGCATCAATAAAAACAGTGGTTCCTTTAAGTGGAACATCTGAAATCGGAGATCGAGGTATCCTGGGGTTAGTTCGAAGAAAATCAATCAATTTAGATGATGGATAGTGATTAGAAAATGAGCCAGGAAATGAAGCAAAGGAAATCTGCCAATTTTCATTAAACTGTAAACATAAAGATATTTGAGCATTCGTTAAATGAGTAACAATCTGGTGTGGTTCTTTCCCTGATAATTGTAGAATACGATTGCGACCCTTCTGTATAAGAAATGCTAATTTATCCATATATATAGTTAATTTTTTGGAGAAACTGTTAGGCAAAAAAACCCATTCTATTAATCCTTTTTCTTGAGCAATTGCACCAGATGGAGAATGAGGGGTATGAAATACTATGAATGAAATAGGTTGAGATGCAGAAATATATGTTAAAAAATCATCATTTAATCTTTGCTCAACAAATTGAAGCTCTTGCAAGGCCAAGGGGGTTAAGATTCGGGGACTATCTAAAGCTGTGTCTCCTTCTAAAGTAGAAAATAAGTGTCGTAATTGATGAGTAGGAATCCCAAGCACCGGGTGTAGCCAATTAATATATCCTAACAGTTTCTGAAAGTCATTTAAAGTTTTTAAATGGTCTCTTCTAATCTGTAATTTTTGAGGCCGGATTCAGTGTTGTTCTAATATTTTCCCTAAATAAGAAATGGGAAGATCCTTTTGAACTTTCTCTGGTGCTATATGCAAATTATACTGTTTAAAGCCTCTTGTACCTTTAAGAAGAATTTATCACGTTCAGTAATACTGGGAGCTGCTAACAAGAGATCATCCATATAATGATAGAAAATATAATTAGGATACTCTTGACGGACAGACTGTAAAGAACGAGCTACAAACTCTTGGCACAAGGTAGGACTATTTACCATTCTCTGAGGCAAGACTATCCATTGATAGCGCTTAACAGGCTGAGCGTGATTAAGAACAGGAACCATGAAAGCAAATTTATCTCTATCTTGTAGTTGTAAAGGAAGAGTAAAAAAGCAATCTTTAAGATCTAGTACCATTAAAGGCCAATTTTGAGGAATAAGAGCGGGAGAAGGAAGGCCCAATTGTAAGGCTCCCATAGGTTCAATACATTTATTAACTTCTCTTAAATCAGTCAACATTCTCCATTTGCCCGATTTCTTTTGTATAACAAACACAGGAGAATTCCAAGGGGAAGTAGAGGGCTCTATATGGCCAAGTTGAAGTTGTTCTAATACTAATTGCTCTAAGGCCTCGAGCTTCATTTTTGGTAATGGCCATTGCTCAACCCATTTAGGAGTATTAATTATCCATTAAAATGGGAGTGCTCGAGGAACTTGAGCAGTGGCCACTAGTTTCCCGACGGAATGGTTACAGAAGCCCCCATAGGAGAGAGAAGATCCCTTCCACATATATTAATAGGTATACTAACAATATAAAAAGTGACAAAAGCTGTTTTTCCATTATGGAACTGGCATTGTAAAGGACGAGCACTTTTCCAAACACCTGCAATGGAGCCCAATCCTGTCAACATTAGAGGGCTTTTTTCTTTGTTCCAATCCCGGGGCCACTGTTGAGAGGAAATGACTGAAACATCTGCCCCTGTGTCTATTAACCCTTCAAAGTTCCTTCCTTGTATGGTTAAGGAAAGAACGGGGTTATAATCCTTTATAAGCATTTCCCAAAATATATGTTGCCCAGTACTTCCAAAACCTCCTGACCTTTCATTAGGAAGAGCAGAAAAGGGAAGATAAGATAAAAGAAGTATTTGTGCTATACGTTCTCCCGCCAATCGTGAACGTGTAATAGAAGTAGACACCATGATTAAAATTTCTCCAACAAAATCAGAGTCTATAACTCCAGGAATTATGGTTAGGCCTCTTAAAGCTGCGCTGCTGCGGCCCGATATTAAGCCAAAGGTGGTGCCTTTAGGCAATGGGCCAAAAATGTTTGTTCTTAATTTATAAATGCCACCTCCCGGAGACAAAAGAACATTTTCAGTGAGAGGCAAATCAGCAGCCGCACTCCCTGAAGTTGCAGAGCGTAAATCTGACAACATTAAAGCTTTGGTTATTCCTGATGTAGTAGCCATTTCTAAGGGTTGTTGGAAAATAAAGGAGTTACTTGAGCAGTGGGAGGCGCAGCCAATTGAGTCCCCGGCATTGTTCTTGGGCCCCGGGGACAGAGGACCACTAAGTAGTTTCCCGAATGTGGGTTGCCAATAGGATTGTCGTATTTATCAGTTTTAGAACGACATTCATTGGTCCAATGAAGCCCCTTGCCGCATCGGCGGAAAAGCTCAGGGGGGCTTATTTCGTTTTGTATATCCTTGTTTAGCCTTCAATTTTCTGCAATCCTTTTTCATATGTCCAGGCTTCCCACAATGGTAACAATTTCCGCCCTTAGAGGGCTTCATAGCCTGAGCCAAAGCAGTAGCAAAAACAGCAGCATTATGTTCAGTTCCTCCCACTCCTGAACAAGCTCTAATATATTCAGCTATAGAAGCTCCCTGCCTTTTTATAGGGCCCAAAACACGTTTACATTCCGGGTTTGCATTTTCAAAAGCAAGTGTCTGCAAAAGTATCTCCGAGATTTCATCACGTCCTACAGCCTGCTCAACAGCCACCCACAATCTAGCAAGAAAATCAGTATAGGGTTCATTGGGTCCTTGTAAAGTTTTTGTAAAAGAAGGCTGAGCGTGGCCAGTAGGTACAACACGGCGCCAAGCCCTAAGAAATACCTGGCGCACCTGTTGTAAATCCTGGTCAGAATATTGAGCCTGATCTCTTAAGGCTCGAAATTGTCCCTCTCCCATCAATTTATCCTCCAGGGGACCAGGAGGGTTCTGCCCCTCATTAATTCGAGCCTGCTTTCAGGCTTCCTCTTCCCAGCAACTCCTTAATTGTAACCATTGGGATCCTTCAAGCACAGCCTGAGGTATAGCTTCCCAATCCAGGGGTAGAACCAATTTTGTTTTCCCTATAGAATCTAACATATCTAATACAAAAGTGGATTGGGGACCATATTGAGCGACAGCAGCTTTAAGATCCTTGAAAAACTTGTATTCAAAAGGTGAATATTGAACATAAACCATATTGTTGGGAGCTGCTTGCTGCTGAAATGGAAATAATTGTGGGGGATCAATGAAACCACCAGAAGGCGCAGGGATATCATCATCATAGAATATGGACACAGGAAAGAAGAAGGAACGTCCGTCTCGACCCACATCCAGAGCCCCATGAGATTCCGGATAAAGAGAAGCATAGGGAGGGGCCGTGGGAGTAGGAACCTTCTTTGTCCCTTCGTTTTGGATTTTCCACCATTGTTGAAAAAGTCGGGTCACTTTATCAACCCCGTCATTCCCGTCAGACGACTAGGAGGACTCACTAGAACTATCAGATTCGGCATCTGATTCCCCATCCCTGGAATGCAAAGCAGCGGCCGCAGAAGCATCATTTAAAGAGCAGCCTCCGATTCCTTTTGTGTCTCATTAGAGACGTCCTCATAAATCACCTCAGATTTTGTAGATTTAGTTTCACTATCTGTAGAAAGCAATGCAAGTGCTTGAGTGATAGCACTACATAGAGTCCACAATTTCAAAGGAATTATGTTACCCTTCTGATGCTGTTGCCGTAATTCCTTCTGTATTAATTTCCATTCCTTTAAGTTTAATAGTACTTTGGGTTGGCACTTAAACCCATAACAATGCTGCTCCACAAGACGAAATAACTCAGATAAATGGCGACTAGATGCCTTCACTCCGATGGAGTGGAGAAGTCCTTTGACTAGCTGCACGTATTGTGCCTTTGCTGATGGGGAATTCCCCATAATTTTCCCGAAAGTTTCCCTGCTTTGGACCTACAATCCCCAAGGGGTACTCACCCTTTCGGTTTTGTTCACCCTGTGATTCTTGCCTCACGTTGGGCGCCAGATGTTGCGAACGAAATGACAGAAAGACAGGACACACACAAAGGACACAGACACAACTCTGGCCGGAGGAACAATTCTACGCAAGCCCCTCTTGCGGTTTATTTTATACCCCAGTAACTGGATACAAGCTGAAATTTATAAGATGCATTACTTTACCAAATAAGGGCAAGTAGCCAAACACATTTCAAGGACAGGGGGGAGCAAACGGAGGAAGCGACCACAACATGTGTACTAAGAGGCCTGCCCACAATTCCAGCCTTCTCCTTACTTCTAAGGAGGGCATGTTCCCTCGTTTGCAAGCAGACCATTAAACTTGGATATTGTGTGCAGGCCTCCTGGCAGAGCATCCTGTTTGCAGGCATGATCTGCCCAGGCAGGGAGCCCCGTGTGCAGGCACATCCCCGCGTCCCTAACCATGCTTTCTTGTGGTCACTGTCGGGCTCCCAAAGATGTATCCACATCCAGATGGCCTACAGACACATGAAACGATGCTCAGTATCCCTCCTCATCAGGGAAATACAAATCAAAACCACACAGAGATACCACCTCACACCAGCCAGATTGGCTAAAATGAGAAAATCAGAGGACTCTAGATGCTGGCGAGGATGTGGAGAAATGGGTACCCTCCTACACTGTTGGTGGGAATGTAAACTGGTACAGCACCTCTGGAAAACAGTGTGGAAACTCTTTAAAAAATTAACACTATAACTCCCCTATGACCCAGGAATACCACTGCTAGGAATTTACACAAGGGATACAGGAGTGCTGATGCATAGGGGCACATGTACCCAATGTTCATAGCAGCACTCTCAACAATAGCCAAAACATGGAAAGAGCCTAAGTGTCCATCAACAGACAAACGGATCAAGAAGATGTGGTTTATCTATACCATGGAATACTACATGGCAATGAGAAAGAATGAAATCTGGCCATGTGTAGCAACATGGATGGACCTTGAGGGTGTTATGTTGAGCGAAATAAGTCAGGTAAAGAAGGACAAATATCATATGTTTGCATGTATAGGAGGATTAGGAGGAACTTAACGGAGGACCATAGGGGAGAATTAGAGGGGAATAGTGGGGGAGAGGGAGAGAGGCAAACCATGAGAGACTCTTGAATGCTGAGAACAAACTGAGGACTGATGGGTGTGGGTGGGGTGGGGGGAGATGGGCATGGAGGAGGGCACTTGTGGGGATCAGCACTGGGTGTTATATGGAAACCAACTTGACAATAAACTATTTGTAAAAAAAATAATAAAGTTTTTTAAAAAACAAAAAAAGTTATTAAAAAAATAAAAATTGTATCGTCTTATATAAAGTATGAAAGACAATGAGGCAATATATGCTAAATAAAGTGTCTTGAAGAATGGGGGAAAAAACGATTTGGTTTATCCATACAATGGAATACTACACGGCAATGAGAAATAATGAAATCTGTCTATTTGTAGCAACATGGAAAGAACTTGAGGGTGTTATGCTTAGCGAAATAAGTCATGCAGAGAAAGACATATGCCATTTGTTTTCACTTCTAGGTGGATTAGGAGAAACTTAATGGAGCACCATGCAAGAGGAGAAGCGAAAAAATTGTTGTGGAGAGGGAGGGAGGCAAACCATGAGAGACTTTTGAATGCTGAGAACAAACTGAAGGCTGATGGGGTGGGAGAGAGGGGAAGAGGGGTGACAGGCATGGAGGAGGGCACTTGTTTGGATGAGCACTGGGTGTTATACGGAAATCATCTTGACAATAAACTATGAAAGAAAAAAAAATAAATCAGATAAGAAAAAGATTTAAACAAAAAATTAATTTAAAAATCTTTGAGCAATAATCACATACAATTTAAAGTTTTCTATTAAAAGAAAGTTGTGATAATAAAAATGGCGGGGGGTCTTTTTTGTGATAGCTCGAACACTATATATGTTCTTTGTATATATACACAGAGTATATTATTTTAATTTGGTTCTACGTTGTTCAGGAACAAAATGTGATTCTTACAATTAGTTTTCACTTAGCAAATGAAAATGTGGAGTTACAAAAATAAGTTAGTTAACATTAGTTTAAGCTGTACCTACAAACCTAAGAGTTCTCTTTTTTAATAAATCTTTAATATAAGCTCATATTTTACTGGTTTACCCTTTAGTCAGAATATACAATTTGACAAAAATGTGCAACCATTCACAGATTACAAATGAAACCAACTTGACAATAAGCTATAATAAAAAATAATAAAAAATAAATAAATAAAATAGATGCAGTAAAAGCATTTGACAAAATTCAACACTAGTTATGATAGAAATTCAGCAAATGAGTATAAAAAGACATACATCAACATAATAATGGCTATATATGACAGGCCTACAACTAATTACATTGAACTCAGTGTTGAAAATTTGAAAGCATTTTTCTCTAAGACCAAGAGGAAGACAAGTGTGCTTATTCTCACCACCTCTTTTCAACACTGTTCTGTGTAATATTATTCTCAGCCTCAGCAGCCAGACAATTAGGCAATCATTCAATCAATCACCAGAATTGTAAAGGAAAAAGTAAAATGGTCTCTTTTCATAGTTTATTCATATTCATATTTCATATATGATATAAAAATAATGAATATATAAATATATTATCAAATAATAAACTCATTTTATGATAATGTATATAATAGTGTTTTTATTAATAATTAATATATAAATAATGCTAACATCTCCAATAAAAATCTTAAATAGAACAAAATTTCAGTAACGTTTAAGGATATAAAATTAACACACAATATCCATAACACTTTTATACACTAAATTAGATGAAAAGAAAATTTAAAAAGTGATCCCATTTAAACAGAGATCCAATCCAAAATAATAAAATAGTTAGGAGTAAATTTAACCAAGGAGGTAAAACATCTCTACATTATAAACTACAAGTCATTGCTGAAAGCAATTGAATAAAAGAGAAATAAATAAAAACTATGCCATGTTCATGGATTAGAAGAATCAGTATTATTAAATGTCTGTACTACCCCCAAACCATTGATAGGGACAGTGCAAATGCTAATAAAGTTTCAGTGGCATTTTTTCTTTTAAAAGGAGAAATATTTATCCTAACATTTATATGAAAATTAAAAAGACTCTGAATAGCGAAAGCAGTCCTGACAAAGAAAGACAAAGAAGATGGCATCTCATTTCCTGTTGTCAAGCTATATTATAAACTTATAGGAACCAGGAGAGTATTGTAATGCCATAAAAGAGACATATAAAACAATGGAACAGATTTCAGAGCCTCAAAACAAACTGAAAGGAACCAAAAAATCTCTGTGTAAAAAAACAGACTCTTCAGTAAGTGGTGCTGGAGAATTGGATATTCACATGCAAAAAAATGAAACCAGACCCCTATCTTACATCACTCACAACAATTAGCTCATAATGTATTAAAGACGTAAGACTTAAAGCCATAAAACTTTTAGAAGAAAACAAAGGAAAAAAGCTCCTTGACATAGAGCTTGGCAAGATCTTTAAAAATATGATGCATAAAGCACAGGCAGCCAAATCAAATATAAACAACTAAGACAACATCAAAGAAAAATGCACAGGGCACCTGAGTGGCTCAACCAGTTTAATGTCCAACTCTTGGTTTCTGCTAAGGTCATGATCTCATGGTTCATGAGTTTGAGCCCCACATTGGTATCCACACTCTCAGTGCTTGGGATTCTCTCCCCCACCCCCCTTCTCTCTCTGCCCTCCATGGCTTGCTCTCTCTGTCTCAAAAATAAAGAAACTTAATTTTTTAAAAAATGCTTCTGGGGAGCCTGGGTGGCTTAGTCGGTTAAGCGTCCAACTTTCGCTTAGGTCATGATCTCGCGGTTCATGTGTTCGAGCCCCGCGTCGGGCTCTGTGCTGACTGCCAGCTCAGAGCCTGGAGCCTCTTTCGGTCTGTGACTCCCTCTCTCTCTGACCCTCCCCTGCTCACGCTGTCTCTCTCTCTCCTAGAAATAAATAAAACGTAAAAAAATTAAAAAAAAATAAAATGCTTCTGCACAGTAAAAGGAACAATTAAATATTTAAAGTCAACTTACGAAATGATAAAAATATTTGCAAATGATCTCCGATAAAGGGTCAACCTCCAAATATTTAAAGAATTCATATTCTTTAATAGCAAAACATCAATAAGCAAGTAAATAAATAAATTCCCATTCTTTTAAAAAATGGGCAAAAAGCATAAGTAGACATTTTTCCCAAAGATATATGAATGGCCATAGGTACTGGAAAAGGTGCTCAATATAATTCATCATTAAAGAAATACATTTAAAAAAATTTTTAACTGAGGTGACTGGGTGACTGAACCACCTAGATGCTCCAGAGAAACACAAATTGAAAGCACAATTGGATAGCATCTTTAGCTTATTTAAACGGATATCATAAAAACAAAAGTATAACAAATGCTGCCGGAGATGTGGAGAAAATGGAGCCCTACTGCACTATTTTTAGGGTTGTAAATTGTTATAGTCATTATGGAAAACCGTTTAAAAAAAAAAAAAAGAGTTGCATGCTCTACATTATGGAAAACCGTATGGAGGTTTTGAAAGGAAGGAAGGAAGGAAGGAAGGAAGGAAGGAAGGAAGGAAGGAAGGAAGGAAGGAAGGAAGGAAGGAAGAAAGGAAAAGAAAGAAAGAAAGAAAGAAAGAAAGAAAGAAAGAAAGAAAGAAAGAAAGAAAGAAAGAAAGAAAAAGTACCATATAATCCAGTGATTTCAATCTTTGAATGTATCTAAAGATAACAAAATATAATTTTGAAGAGTTATCTGCAGCTACATGTATGCAGCACCATTATTTACAAAAGCCAAAACATGGAAACAACATAAAGGTCCATCAAAGGATGAATGAATAAAGAAGTTGTAGCATATACATAAATATTTAGTCATGGGAAAGAAAGAAATCCTGTCATTTACAACAACATGAGTGAACCTTGAAGGCATGATGCTAAGTGACATAAGTCAGGGAGAAAAAATCAAATATTGTAAGACTCATCTAAGAAAAAAATAATAGATAAAAAGAGTAGATTTGTGCTTACTAGAAGCAGAGGTTGGGAGTGGAAGAAATAGAAAAGATGTAAAAAAATCACAAACTTCTGGTTATCAAAGAAAAAAAACAATCTACATATTAACGCAGTCCTTATAAAAAAGTAGCAGCATTCTTCACATACCTGGAACAAACAACCCTAAATTTCTACAGAATGACAAAAGACCCTGGATAGCCAAAGTAATGTTGAAAAGGAAAACGAAAGCTGGAGGCATCACAATTCGAGACTTTCAGCTACATTACGAAGCTGTACTCATCAAGACAGTATGGTATTGGCAAAAAACAGACACATAAACAATGGAATAGAATAGAAAACCCAGAAATGGACCCAAAAAGCTAAGGCCAACTAATCTTCGACAAAGCAGGAAAGAGTATTCAATTGAAGAAAGACAGTCTCTTTAGCAAATGTTATGATGAGAACTGGCAGTGACATACACAAGAATGAAACTAGACTACTTTCTTACACCATACAAAAAAATAAATTGACAATGGATGAAATACCTAAATGTGAGACAGGAAACCATCAAAATCCTAGAAGGAAAGTAGGCAGCAACCTCTTTGTCCTCGGCCACATAGACTTGTTATTTGATATGTCTCTGGAGGCAAGGGAAATAAAAGTAAAAATGATCTATTAGGACCTGATCAAGATAAAAAGCTAGTGCACAGCAAAGGATACAATCAACAAAACTAAAAGGCAACTGACAGAATGGGAGAAGACATTAGAAATAACATATCAGATAAAGGATGAATATCCAAAATCTATAAAGAATTTACCAAACTCAACACCCAAAACAAGCAAACAATCCAGTGAAAAAATGGGCAGAAGTCATGTATAGACACTTTTCCAAAGAAGATATCCAGATAGCTAAGACGTAAATGAAAAGATGCCCAACATCGTTAATTATCAGGGAAATACAAATCAAAACGACAATGAGACATGACTTCATTCTTGTCACAATGGCTGAAATGAACAACTCAACTCAGGAAACAACAGATGTTGGTAAGGATGTGGAGAACGTGGAACACTTTTGTACTCTTTGTGGGAATGCAAACTGTTGCAGCCACTCTAGAAAACATTATGGAGGTTCCACAGAAAGTTCAAAATAGAACTGCCCTATGACTCAGCAATTGCACTACTAAGAATTTGAAGGGGTACATGCACCCCATGTTTATAGAAGCACTACCAACTATAGCCAAATTATGGAAAGAGCCCAAATTTCTATTAGACTGATGAAGGAATAAAGAAGAAGTGTTATTTATATACAATGGAATACTACTAAGGAATGAAAAAGAATAAAATCTTTTCATTTGCACAACGTGCATGGAAGTAAAGTATATTATGCTAAGCAAAATCAGTCAGGCAGAGAAAGAGAGATATCATATGATTTCACTCAGATGTGGAATTTGAGAAACATAGCAGATAAACATAGGGGAAGGAAAGGGAATAAAAGATAAAAAGAGGGATGGAAGCAAACCATAAGAGACTTTTAAATACAGAAAATAAATAGGTTTGCTGGAGGGCAGGTAGGTGGGAGGACGGGTTGAATGGGTGATGAGAATTAAGGAGGAAGCTTTTGGGGTTATATATAAGAGAAGAGTCGCTGGGTTCTATTCTGGAAGCCAAGATTACACTGTATGTTAACTAAGTTGAATTTAAGAAATAAAAATACATAACTACATAATTAATTAATTACTGAAGAAGGAATGCACAAGATGACTATGATTACCCTGATGTATGGTATATCTGACAGTTGTAAAGAACATAGATACTAACAGTTCTCATCACAAGAACACATTATTTAATTTTGTATATATATGAGATAATGTATGTCACTAAACATATTTTGATAATCATTTCACAATATATGTAAGTCAAATCATTATGCCGTACACTGTCAACTTATTGCTGTATGTCAATTATAGCTCACAAAGCTATTAAAAACAATAAATACATAATATACATAAAATGGATGATACTGTGCAATAAAAGGCAGAGTTTGTCAGAATGCATTAAAAAAAAAAAGAAACAGAAGTCAACTCTGTTTTCCACAAGGAACATATTTAAAATTCAAAGGTACAAATAGGTTGACAATAAAATGATGGAAAAATCCATTCACGCAATAATCAAAAAAAAGAAAGAAAGAAAAAGAGTTAGAGTGGCTTTACTAAAATTGGACAAAATAAACATTTTGCTAAAGGCACAAGGACATTTTATAATGATAAAAATGTCAATCCTTCAAGGAAATATAGCAATCATGAACATATATGCGTCAAACAACAAAGCTTTATAAGAAATTATTTTAGAGTTTACATAATTAGAAGAAGAAATATACAATTCAACAGGAATAGTGGAATACAATATCTCACTTTCCATAATGGATAGGATAACATCAGAAAGGTATTTCATGTGGAAACAGAACACTTGAGTATAAACCAACTCAACCTAACTATGGAGTACTTGACCCAACAGTAAGAGAATACACATTCTTGACACATGTACATGAAACTTTCTCCAAGATATAACATATGTAATGCCATAAAGAAATCTTAATACATTTAAAGGATTGAAATAATCTTAAGTATATGCTATAAACACATGAAATAAAGTTCAACATTAATAACAACGAAATTTTGGAAAATAAAAATTATATGGAAATTATAAAACATTCTGCCTAAATATTAATGGGTCAAATGAGAAATGATATTAAAAACTAGAAAGTACTTTGGTATTAAAAAATGAAGAAAAAACAACAAAGTAAAATGTGGGACACAACTAAGATCATGTTTAAAAGGAAATTTATAACTTTAAACACCTTATTGAAGAAGAAAATATGAAATCAATAATTTCATATTGTACCTTAAACTTTGTGATACTGAACAAACTAAACCCATAGCCAGCATTAAAAAATAAATATTAAATATTAGAATTAAATTAGTGAAATAGAAAATTAAAAAAAAACAATGAAATAAAAAGTTGGGTGCTTTTGGAAGAGGTCAGTGTGATTGAAAAACCTTTGGCTAAGTTCAGCAATGAAAAAAATATCATATTACTAAAGCCAGAAATTAATGAAGGTACACACTATAAATTTCACATAAATAAATGAAAGTATTAATAGGCAATATGAAGGATTGCATGAAAATAAATTAGGGAAACTAGATAAAATCAGCAAATTCTTTGAAAGACAAAAACTATAAAACAGAGGAATAAATAAAAATGTGAATATACATATAACAAGTAAAGATGTTTAATTAATAATGAATATGGTTCTTTAAAAGAAAAAAAGCCCAGGATCAGTTGGCCATACTTCACAATTATTAAACATTTAAGGTGGAATTAATATCGAATCTTCACAAACTCTACAAAAGAAGAGTGAAAAGTTTCCAAATCATTCCATCAAACTAATTTACCCTGACACCAATAATAGGAAACAAACTAACAAATAAATAAACTATAGGGACATTTCATTATGAGTATAAATGCAAAAATTCTAAAAAAAAAATACAAGCAAAATGCAATGACTTATAAAAAGCATCATAAACATGACCAAATGGGATTTATTCTCTGGAATACAAGGCTGAAATAATAAGTCAAAATAAATCAATGTACTGTTCTATTCCAATTGCAGAAAGGAAAAACACCACGTGATAATCTCAATAGTTGCAGAAAAATCTTTTGGAATGATTCAAAATCATTCATGATAAAAACACTTCATTAATAAGGATAGAAAGAAACTTCTTCAACCTGAGAAAGGCACCTGTGAAAAATCAACAGCTACGTCATAATGATGAGGGACTGATTGCATTCACCATTAGATCAGAAACAAGACAAATGTGTCTGATTTCACCACTTCCATTTAGCCTTCTACTGGAGTTTCTAGCAATGGCAATCAGGTGAGAAAAATAAATAAAAACCATACAGATGGAAAATAAAGAAATAAAATTACTTTTTAAAAATTACTTTTCTGATGGCATAATCTTTTATATAGTAAATCCTAAGGAATCAACAAAAAATATTAGAGCTAATAAGTAAATTCAGTAAGTAGTTTAGTATACTAGATCAAACATGACAACTTTAGGGGCGCCTCGGTGGCTTAGTCGGTTGAGCGTCCGACTTTCACTTAGGTCATGATCTCGCGGTTCGTGGGTTCAAGCCCCGCGTCGGCTCTGTGCTGACTGCCAGCTCAGAGCCTGGAGCCTGTTTCAGAGTCTGTGACTCCCTCTCTCTCTGACCCTCCCCTTCTCATGCTGTCTCTCTCTCTCTCCTAGAAATAAATAAAACATTAAAAAAATAAAAAAAACATGACAACTTTAAAATAAAAAAATTATTTATAAGAGCAAGAAAAAATTACTTAAGAATACATATAGACAAAATGAATATTTAAACATAGTAAACTTCAAAACATAATTGAACGACATTAAAGAAATTCTAAGAAAATAAAATGATATCACATTTATAAGAATTAGAAGTCTTAATACTTTAAGGTATTCATACATTATAAACTGATCTACAGATTCAATGAGATCCCTATCAAAATTCCAAATACATTTTTTCAGCACTTAGTAGCTGAAACTTTAGCGACAAGCTTACAATAAAATTCTTACGTAAATACAAATGATGCAAAATAACCAAAACAATCTTGAAGAACAACCAATTTCTTCAATTTGTTGGAGGGCTTACACTTCCAAATCCAAAAACTTGCTACAAAGCCGCAATAATAAGGCAGTGTGATACTCTCAGAAGAAATAAAATGTACACCAATAAAATAAAATGAGAGTTCAGAAATATACCAATCCATTAGCATCAATTAATAGTCAACATGTGTAATAAGACATTGATAGGGAAATAATAATCTTTTCAGTAAATGGTTCTAGGACAACTTAATTTACACATGTAAAAGAATGAAGTTAGGCCCATAACTTACATTATACACAAAACTGACAATTGGATTAAATTTTCAAATCTAGGATACAAACTTAAAAAAAATCTTAGCAGAAAACTGAGGTGTAAATCTTTACAACTTTGAATTAGGCAGCAGCTTCATTGAGAAGACACCAAAAACAGGAGCATCTGCTATGTACTGAATATCTGACTTCCCTCATAATTCTATGCTGCAGACTTAACCTCCAATATTATGGTATTTGGAAGTGGGGCTTTTGGGGAAGTAATTAGCTTAAAATGAGATCAAGAGAGTGAGATGGGATAAGAGTCCTTATATGAGAAGAAAGAGATCAGAACTCTCTCTTCCTCTGCATCATATGAAGACACATTGAGAAGGCAGCAGTTTATAAGTCAGGAAGAGGGTTCTCACCAGGAATCAAATCTACTGGCACCTTGATCTCGGCCTTTCCACTCTCCAGAACTAAGAGTAATAAATATTTGTCATTTAAGCCAATGAGTCTATGGTATCTTGTTATGAGAGCCAGAGGTGACTAAGGCAGCAACCAAAGAAAATAATATATAAAATTGACTTTCTCAATAATTTAAAACTTTTATGCTTCAAAAGACACCGTTGAAAAAGTAAAAAGTAATTGCATAGAATGGAAGAAAATATTTGCAAATGATATCTATAATAAACATTTTCTAAAAAATAAAAGCATATACAAAAATCAACATTTTTAAATGTTGAGTGCAAGTAACTCAATTAAAACATGGAGTAGGAGTCTGAATAGGTATCTCTCTAAAAATATATATACAAATGATAAAATATTCTGCAGAGTGAAGGAAACAACCAGTAAAACTAAAAGGCAACCTTCAGATTTGGAGATCATATCATATTTGCAAATGATATTTGACAAAGGGTTAGTATCCAAAGTACATAAAGAAACTATGAAATTCAGCACCTAAAATAAAATAATATTGTTTTAAAATGGACAGAAGATATGAATAGACACTTTTGCAAAGGCATGCACATGGCTAAAAGATGCATTAAAATATTCCCAACATCACTTATAATCAGGGAAATACAAATCAAACTGCAGCACAATATCAATTCACAACTGTCAGAATAACTAAAATTAACAACAAAGGAAACAATAGGTGTTGGCAAGGATGCAGAGAAAGGGTAAACCTCTTATAATGTTGGTGAATGCAAACTGGTGCAGTCACTCTGGAAAACTTGATGGAGGTTCCTCAAAAAGTTAAAAATAGTACTACCTTATGTTCCAGCAATTGCACTAGTAGGTATTTACTCGAAGCATACAAAAATACTGATCTGAAGAGGTGCATGCACTCCTATGTTTATAATAGCATTACTAACAATACCCAGATTATGGAAAAAGCCCGAATGTCCATTGACTGAAGAATGGATAAAAAAAGAGGTGGCATGCTTTTACAGGCAATCAAATTTTACTCAGTCATTATAAAGAAAGAAATCTTGCCATTTACAACAATGTAGATGTAGCTAGAGAGTGTTATGCTGAGCAAAATACATCAGTCAGAGAAAGACAAATATCATATGATTTCACTCATATGTAGAATTTAAGAAACAAAATAGATTAACATAATGGGGGAAATAAGAAAGGCAAACCAAGAAACAGACTAAACCGTATAGAACAAACAGGGTTGCTGGAGGGGAGGTGAAAAGGGGATCAATAAAATGGGTAATGGATGTTAAGGAGGGGAGTTGTTGTGATGAGAACTGGGTGTTGTATGTAAGTGAAGAATCATTAAATTCTATACCTGAAACTAATATTACACTGTATGTTAACTAACTGGAATTTAAATAAAAACTTGAAATTACAGACCCCCTCCATAAACAAATTTCCAACAAGATAAGAAAATATATTTAATCAAAACTACAATGATAAATGAGGAAAGGAAGATGGCAGAGCAAGAGGATCCTGAGGTCACCACCTCCCATAGACAAACCAAGGCAATAACAGCATGTTTTGCAATTTAGTCTGAAAACTGGTAGAACAAGTATTCTACAGATAATCATAGGGAAAATGCCACATTGTAAAGGATAGAAAGGGCAAAGATGCAATTGGGAACCAAACTCTCATACCAAACACCCAGAAATGAGAGTTACATCATAAACATGGAGGAGCAAAGGGGCCAAACCCCACAAAGGCAGCAGTGACCCTGGAGACCCACACACAGGAAGGCAAATCCCCATAAAGTCTGGCTTTGATGATTAGTGAGGCTTAATTCTGGTGGCTTTAAAAATCATCAGAGCTTAACTCCAGAAGAATCGGAGGGTGATAGGAAACTGAGGTTGTACACTTAAGGGATAGTATGCTAAATAAGTAGGCCCAGGACACATACAGAAGCAGAAGTTTGGAAAGCACCTGTGATATATATGGAGATTTATTGATGAATTTTAAGATGTGTGCCAGAAGGTGTCTGAAATAGCCTTCTCTAGGAACAAAAGTTCTGGCAAGCACCTCTTTTCTCACCCATCACCAGTACAGATAGCCAGATGGTTTGGGGAGCCTTTTCTTATATTATCCATCAACCTAGCCAACACTGTGTGCCCTGCCCAAGGTTTTCCTGTTGGCCACTCCATCCAGCAATGACACTCTGGCAGCTGCCCCTCCAAAGCAGCTCCCACACCAACAAACCTGGTAGACAGCCCATCTACAAACAGTGTCTCGCTAAAGATACTCCTTCCCTTGATAAGTGAGGAGAAAATCTTGCCCACCACCTCACCCAAAGCAGTCACAGCAGCTCTTTGGAGACAAGCTGAGGGTCAGCATAGTGTGTATACTCAGGCATTCCAGAAATGTGGGGGACAAACCCTGCCTACCACTGTAACCACAGCAGTCACAGTGACTCATTAAAGTCACTGTGTGGCCAGGGTGAAGGCCAATATATCCTCATTGAGCACAAGGCAGAAGCAGCCAGGACACTAAGACATGTGTAATGGAATGCAACAGAGCTGAACATCAAAAAAGAAAAAGAAAAGAAAAATGAGAATAGGTTAAGGGATCTTTGTGACATCATCTTACGCAGTAACGTTTATTTTTTTTAAATTTTTATTTTATTTTAGAACTAAGTGGGGAATGGATGGAGAGAGAAAGAGAGAGAGAGAGAATCCCAAACAGGCTATGTGCTGTCATCACAGAGCCTGACTTGGGGCTTGATCTAACAAACTGTGGGATCATGACCTGAGCCAGATTCAAGAGTCAGATGCTTAACCTATTGAACCACCATAGCACTCTCACACAGTAACATTTAAATGAAAAGAATCCCAGAAGGATAAAAGAAAGACAAGGGAGAAGAAAATATATTTGAAGAAGTAATAGCTGAATACTTTCCCAATATGGGTAAGGAAAAAAATATATATATCTAGGTCTATTGAGCACACAGAGTTCCCCCAAAAGATGAACACACGGATGTCCATACCAACGACAAAATTAAATGGCAAAAATAAAAAAAGATAAAACAATAATTTTAAATACACCAAGATAAAAGCAAACAGTTACACACATGGAAAACACCATATGGCAGACAGCTCATTTCGCAGCAGAAATTTTGCAAACCAAAAGTGCTAAAAGGAACTATCTTACACTCAGGATACTCTATTGAGCAAGATTATTATTGAGAATTGAACAAAAGATCAAGGGTTTCACAGACACTTTCTGCTATTTTGTCATTAGTGTATAGAAATTCCACAGATTTCTGTATATTAATTTTATATTCTGCAACCTTAATGCATTCCTTTATTTCTAGTAGTTTAATTTCCATCGAATCCTTATAGTATTCTATGTGTAATATCATATTTGCAAATAGTGACAGTTTTACTTCTTCCTTACCAAATTTTCTTGTCTCATTGCTATGGCTAGAACTTCCAGTACTATGTTGAATAAATGGTGAGTGTAGACATCCTTATCTTGTTATTGAACTCAAAGCTGTCAGTGTTTCACCATTGAGTAATATTTTGTCTGTAGATTTTTCATATATGGTTTTTATTATGTTGTAGTATCTTCCTTCTAAATCTAGTTTGTTGAGATTTTTTAAAATCATTAATTGATGTTAAATTTTGTCAAATCTTTTATCTGCTTCTTGTTGAGATCATCATATGATTTCTATCTATTTTGTTAATCTGTTGAATCACATTTATTTAATAAAAAGACTAATTCAAAATGATATATGCATCCCCTAAGTTTGCTGCAGGATTATATAAAACAGCCAAGACACAGAAAGACACTAAGTGTCCATTGATAGTTTAATGGATAAATAATTGCAATGTGTGTGTGTGTGTGTGTATGTGTGTGTGTACATAACGGAATATTACCCACACATAAAAAATGAATTTGAGTTGGGGCACCTGTGTGGTTCAGAAGGTTAAGCAGCCAACTTCAACTCAGGTCATGATCTCATGGTTAATTAGTTTGAGCATCGGGCTCTGTGCTGACAGCTCAGAACCTGTGGCCTGCTTCAGATTCTGTGTCTCCCTTTTTCTTTGCCCCTCCCTGCTCCCTCACTCATGGTCTTTCTCTCTCTGTCTTTCAAAAATAAATAAACATAAAAAAATTAAAATGAGTTTGTACCATTAGAAAAAAACGGATGGATCAGAGGGTGTTATGCTAAGAATAAGTCAGAGAAAGACAAATACCAAATGATTTCAGTTGTATGTGGAATAAAAAAAATAAAAAATTAAAAAAAAAATAACAAATGAAAAACAAAACAAAACAAAAAAGCAGAAACAGATCCAAAATTCAGAGAACAAAGTAATGGTTGCCAGAAGGGTTGGGGAATGGGCAAAATGGTGAAGGGGAGTGGAAGGTACAAACTTACAGTTATGGAACAGATAAGTTACAGAGATGAATGTGCTATACTGACAGCTCAGAGCCTGCAGACTGCTTCAGATTCTGTGTCTTCCTACCTCTCTGCCCCTCATCTGCTTGTTCTCTCTTTCTGTTTCTCTCTCTCTCAAAATTAAATAACAATTAAAAAAGGTAGAAGCGTAAATAAAAAGGATGTTTATAACAATATAGACCTAACATAAGAAACAAGAAAATTCTTAAATAAAAGTATGAATTTACAACTAAATGAACTAGATAAAGAAGGACAAATAAAGTCCAAAGTTAGTAGAAGGAAAGAAATAATAAATATCAGAATGGGAATACATGAAATAAACAAAATTGATTAATCTTTAGTTATACAAATAAATAAATAAAAAACACTCAACTAAATAACACCAGAAACACATAAGGAGTTAAAACTGGCACCAGAAAAATACAACAAAGAAAAAATTATAAGAAATTACTATGAAAAAGTACATGCCTGCAAGTTGGTCACCCTACAAAAAAAATAAATTTTTTGAAACATCCAAATGTCCAAGACTGAATCATGAAAAAATAGAAAATATGAACAGAGCAATTACTAGTAAATATATTGAATTGGTAATCAAAAACTACCAACAATCAAAGTCCAGGATCAGATGTTTTTATAGGTGAATTCTACTAAACATTTCAAGAACTATTAATATGTACATTTCTTAAACTATTCTAAAAAATTAAAAAACAGTTACACACCAATATCCCTGATGAGCATAGATGAAAAATTCCTCAACAAAATATTAGGAAACTAAATTCATTCACTGCAAACAATTTGTTTCTATTCCATTAATTCAAAGATGATTCAATATATATAAATCAATCAGCATGATGTATCACATTGACAAAATGAAGGATAAAAATAATATGATCCTTTCAATAGATGCAGAAAAATATTTGACAAAATTCAACATCCGTTCATGATAAAAGGGCTCAACAAAGTGGGTGTAGAAGGAATATACCTCCACAAAGTAAAGGCTATATTTGACAAATCCACAGCTAACATCATACTTAACGGTGAAATTTTAGAAACAAGACAAAATATCCACACTCACCAGTTTTATTCAAAATACTACTGGAAGTTTTATCTATAGCAATCAGATAAGGAATAGACATCAAAGCCAGTCAAACTGGTAAACAAGATGGGGCACCTGGGTCGCTCAGTTGGTTAAGCATCCAACTTAGGCTCAGGTCATGATGGTAGGTTCAAGCCCTACATCGGGCTCTGTGCTGACAGCTCAGAGCCTGGAGTCTGCTTCAGATTCTGTGTCTTCCTCTTTTTCTGCCCTACTTGTGCTCTGTCTCTCTCTGTGTCTCAAAAATAAATAAACGTATATAAAAAAAACAAATTGGTAAAGAAGAAGTAAAACTGTTACTATCTGTATATGACATGATATTATGTTTAGAAACCTCTAAAGACCCCCCAAAAAGCCAGAACTAATAGAGTTCAACAAAGTTGAAACCTGTTAGATTTCTGTATACTATTAATGAAAAATAAGAAATAAGAATTAAGAAAACATCCCCATTCATAATTTCACAAAAAGAATAAAATACTTAGGAATAAGTTCAACAGAGGTAAAAGAACTATACACCGAAAAATAGAGGGCACTGGTGAAATACTGCAAATTTGACACAAATAGATGGAAACGTATATCATGCTCATGTATTGGACGAATTAATATTGTTAAAATATCCATACTACCCATAGCAGTCTATAGATATGAGGCAGTCCATATTAAAATATCAATAGCATTTTTCAAATAACTAGGAAAAATCCTAAAATTTATATGGGACCACGAAAGACTCTAAATAGCCACAAGAACACTGAGAAGAGACTACAAAGCTGGAGGTATAACAATCGCAGGTTTTAAAGTATACTATAAATCAGTAATCAAAATAGTATGGTACTGGCAGACAAACAGACACATGGATGAATGGAACAGCACTGAGAGTCTAGAAATAAACTCATATTTACATGGTTAATTTGTCTATGACAAAGAATGAAAGAATATAGAATGGGGAAAAACAATCTTTTTAATAAATGGTGTTGGGAAAACAAGACATATACATACAAAAGTATTAAACTGGACCAGTTTCTAACACTATACACAAAAACAAACTCAAAATGGATTAAATATCTAAATATAATACCCAAAACCATAAAATATCTAAAGGGGAGGTGGGAAGGGATGGGCTAAATAGATGATGGGTATTAAGGAGGGCACTTGTGGTGATAAGCACTGGTTATTATATGTAAATGATGGATCACTAAATTCTACTCCTGAGACCAATACTACACTATATGTTAGCTAATTAGAATTTAAATAAAATCTTAAAAGAAAAGTAAAAGAAAAAGAGGAAAAAATTCTAAAGCAAAACATGGACAGAAATCTCTTGGACATCACTCTTGACAATATTTTTTATATGTTTCCCAGGCAAGTGAAAGGTAAGCAAAAATAAACAAATGGAACTACATTAAACTATAAAGACACAGTGAATAAAACCATCAACAATAAAAATGCAACCTATTGAATGGAATATTTGAATATGGTATATTTGAGAATAGTACATTTGATAAGAGAATAATATCCAAAGTACATAAAGAACTCATACAACTCAACACCTAAAAAAACTCAAATAATCCAATTAAAAATGGGACAGAGTAGGTGCCTGAGTAGCCTACTGAGAGTAGGCTCAGTAGGCTAAGCATCCGACTTTGCCTCAGGTCATGGTCTCACGATTTGTGAGTTCGAGCCCCGTGTTGGACTCTCTGCTGATAGCTTAGCGCCTGGAGACTGCTTTGGATTCTTCATCTCCCTCTCTCTCTGCTGTCCCCCGCTTGCTCGCTCGCTCTCTCTCTCTCTCTCTCTCTCTGTCTCTCAGAAATGAATAAATGTTAATTTTTTTTAAAAAATGGGAAAGAGTACATAAATAAATACTATATTTTTTTTCAAATAAGCCATGCGGATGTCCAACTGGCAAATGAAATAAATGCTCAATTTTACACATCTCACAGTTTGTGAGATCAAGCACTTCATCAGGCTAAGTGTGAAGCCTGTTTGGGATTCTCTCTCCCTTTCTCTCTCTGTCCCTCTCCCCCCCGTATCTCCCTCAAATAAATAAACTTAAAAAAAAAGTGTTGATGAAGATGTGAAGAAAAAGTAACTCTTGTGCATTGTTTGGGGGTAAGGTAAATAGGTACAGCTAGTATGGAAACAGTATGGAGGTTCCTTAATAAATATAGAAGTACTATACAATCTAGTAATTCCACTAAATGGTATTTACCCAAGTAAAACAAAACACTAATTCAAAAATATATATGCACCCCTAATTTTATTTCAGGATTATTTACAGTAGCCAAGATATGAAAGCAACCTGTGTGTCAATCAATAGATCAGTAGTAAAGGAAGATGTGCTGTATATATACAATGGAATAACACTCAGCTTAAAAAAGAATAAGGGGCTCCTGAGTGGCTCAGTCGGTTGAGTATCTGGCTTTTGATTTTGGCTCAGGTTATGATCCCAGAGTCATGGAACCAAGCCCCACTTTGGGCTCTTGGCCAAGGATTGAGCCTTCTAAAGATTCTGTCTCTCTCCATTTGTCCCTCTTTCCCCTCACACACGCTCTCTCTAAAATAAAATTAAAATTAAAAAATAAAATAAGATATAGCTATTGTGGAGAGTGTTGCTATGAACATTGGGGTACATGTGCTCCTATGCATCAGCACTCCTGTATCCCTTGGGTAAATTCCTAGCAGTGCTATTGCTGAGTCATAGGGGAGTTCTACTGTTATTTTTTTGAGGAACCTCCACACTGTTTTCCAGAGGGGCTGCACCAGTTTAAATTCTCACCAACAGTGTAGTAGGGTGCCCATTTCTCCACATCCTCGCCAGCATCTAGAGTTCTCTGATTTGCTCATTTTAGCCATTCTGACTGGCGTGAGGTGGTATCTCAGTGTGGTTTTGATTTGTATTTCCCTGACGAGGAGGGATACGATGGAATACTACATGGCAATGAGAAAGAATGAAATCTGCCCATGTGTAGCAACATGGATGGACCTTGAGGGTGTTATGGTGAGCGAAGTAAGTCAGGCAGAGAAGGACAAATACCATATGTTTGCACGTATAGGAAGGAGGATTAGGAGGAACTTAACGGAGGACCAAGGGGGAGAATAAGGGGGGAAATAGTGGGGGAGAGGGAGAGAGGCAAGCCATGAAAGACTCTTGATAACTGAGAACAAACTGAGTACTGATGGGTGTGGGGGGGAAGGAGGAGATGAGCATGGAGGAGGGCACTTATGGGGATGAGCACTGGGTGTTATATGGAAACCAACTTGACAATAAACTGTAAAATAATAAAAAATAAAATAAGATAAAAAAGAATGAAATCTTGATATTTGAAGCAATATGGATGGACCTAGAGGTTATTATGCCAAGAAAAATAAGTGGAACAGAGAAAGGTAAATACCATATGATTTTGCTCATATATGAAATCTAAAAAAAAAAAAAAAACAAATTAGCAAACAAACAACAAAAGTGAAATAGACTCATAAATATAGAGAACACTCTAGTGGATTCCAGTAAGGCAGGGTTTAGGGGTATAGGTGAAATAGAATAAGGGGATTAAGACAAACAAACTTCCAGTTATAAAAGTGACAATTAATGAAAATCAAATGTGCAGCATAGGGAATATAGTCAATAGTATTGTATAACTTTGTGTGGTGAAAGATTGTAACTGCACTTATGGTGAGCACTTTGTAATGTTTTTACACTTGAAACTAACATAATACTATGTCAAATATACCTCAATTAAAAATTTATAGAAATTTCTGAGTCTTTTTCTTGGTTTGTCTCACTCTATTTTACCTTTGCTTATTGCTATGAGATTTCATCTTATTTGTTCTCATCACAAAAAGAAATGATAATTATCTGTTGTGATACAGGTGCTGGTTAAAGATATAGTGATAATCATATTGTAATCCTAAATGTATCAAAACAACATATTTCAGGGGCGCCTGGGTGGCTTAGTTGGTTAAGCGTCCGACTTTCGCTTAGGTCATGATCTCGCGGTTCGTGGGTTCGAGCCCCGCGTCGGGCTCTGTGCTGACTGCCAGCTCAGAGCCTGGAGCCTGTTTTAGAGTCTGTGACTCCCTCTCTCTCTGACCCTCCCCTACTCATGCTGTCTCTCTCCTAGAAATAAATAAAACATTAAAAAACAAAAACAAAAACAAAACAAAACATATTTCACACTTTAAACTAGCTCAATGCTATGCCAGTTATATTTCAATACCATAAATTAATTAATTAAAAAAAACTATGAAATAACCATTTCAGGTCCACAGGAATGGGTATAATGACAACAAAAATAAAAACAGGAAGACAGTGACAAGTATTGGGAAGGAAATGGAGAAATTGGAACCCTCACACATTGGTGTTGAAAATGTGAAAAGCTGCAGTCCCTATGGAAATGTTTGGAAATTTCTTAGTAAAAAAAAACACATAAAGTTTTTATGTGTTCAAGGAATTCCACTCTTGAGTGAAAACATATATCCAAACAGAAACTTGTTTACAAATATTAGTAGATGCATTCATCATATAGCCAAAAAGGAGAGACAAACCATTAAGTCATCAACTGATAAAGGAATAAACACAATGTGGTTTGTTTGTACAATGGGACATTATTTAGGATTAAAAGAGAAAGAAGTAATGGTACTTGTTATAACATTGATGAACTTTGAAGACAATAGCCCAAGTGAAAGGAACCAGACACAAAAACACAAAATAAGTTATTCTATGCAAATGAATTATTGAGCATAGGCAAATCCATAAATAGATCATTATTATATGTAGTTGTCATGGGTAGGGGTTAGGGCTGAAGTGGAGATTTACTGCTAAATAGAACTGGTTTTATTGAGAGTGAAGGAAATGTTTTGAATTAGGTATTGGTGACGGGTGCTCAATTTACATAATGAATACACTTTATTCTGAGAGAGAGAGAGTGCAAGTGAGCCAGAACCAGCAGAGACAGAGAGAGAGAGAGAGAGAGAGAGAGAGAGAGAGAGAGAAGTGGAGCTCACCCAAAGCGGGGCTTGTACTCACCCAAAGCAGGGCTCATGTTCACCCACTGCAGGACTCAAACTCACTAATCTTGAGATCATGACCTGAGCTGAAGTCAGATGCGTAACAGACTGAACCACACAAGCGCCCACAAGATGAATACATTAAAACTTACTGAATTATACAGTTTAAAATGGTGGATTTTATGTCAATTTGAAGAAAACTTTGCCATTCAACTTGTATGTTTACGCCAACTAAGTTTGTGTATACTTTGGAAAGCAGTGTTTAGCAGTCTTTTTGAAATCTTGTGTAATACCTACATTTTATACCCTCTGCTTTTTATCTGGTCCATGCATAAGAGTAGCCATTATTAATATCTTCCGACATCTCCCCACCAGGGTTCCAAATTTCCCATGGGAAAGCCTAGAATACTATATTTATTTGAATTTACAACGAGCTTTGTTAAAACCATACCATGAAAGTGGTAACTGGCTCTTTTATCTCAGAGTTCCTAGGAAAAGAAATATCAAGTGAATTTTAGTTGATTGACACTAAGCAGGTCATACGATCCTTCTGATCATAAGTTTCCTTTCTATAGAACTCAGGTAGACTTTGACCTCAATTTCTTTCTTTCTTTCTTTCTTTCTTTCTTTCTTTCTTTCTTTCTTTCTTTCTTTCTTTCTTTCTTTCTTTTTTTGTATACTAAGCATCATTTAATTTAATTTTATCTTTTTTTTGCTTCTACTCATATGTTTATTTTTTCTCCAAATTTTTATTTAAATTCCACTTAGTTAATATACAGTGTAGTATTATTTTCATGTTTAAAACTCATTGATTCATCACTTATATACAAGAACCAGTGCTCATCACAAGTACTCTCCTTAAAACCCATTATTTATTAAACCCATCACCCTCCCATCTCTCCTCCAGAAATCATTACTTTGTTCTAAATAGTTAATAGTCTATTTCGTGGATTAGTTCACATTTTTTCTGCTATGCTAACCTGTTTTGTTTCTTAAATTCCACATGAGAGAAATCATATGGTGTTTGTCTTTCATTGATTGAATTATTTAACTTACCATAATACTCCCCAGCTCTACCTGCATCCTTGCAAATTACAAGATTTCATTCTTTTGATGGCTGAATAATATTCCATTATATCTATATTGAACATATAAGATCAAGTCTCATAGTGATAAGCAAATATCGATATAGATATAGGTATACATCGCACATCTCCTTTTCCAGGTAAATACCTAGTAGTGCAATTGCTGGGTCATGAGGTAGTTCTATTTTTAACATTTAAAAGAACCTCCATATTATTTTCAAGAGTAGCTGTACCAGTTTGCACTCCCACCAAGAGGGCAAGAGGGTTCCCTTTCTCTGCATCCTTGCCAACATCTGTTGTTTGCTGAATTGTTAATTTTAGTCATGATGACAGGTGTGAGGTGATATATCATTGTAGTTTTGAATTATATTTCCCTCATGATGAGTGATGTTCAGAATTTTTTCACATGTCTATTAGCTATCTGTTTTCTTTGGAAAACTATCTGTTAATGTCTTCTTCCCATTTTTAACAGGATTATTTTATTTTTTGGTGTTGAATTTTATAATTCTTTGTATTTTGAATACAAACCATTTATCAGATAGCATCTGTTGTTGCTTGAGTTTCCTTTTGGTTTTGGTGATAGTTTCCTTTGCTAGGCAAAAGCTTTTATTTTGATGTAGTCCCAATAGTTTCTTTTTGTTTTTCTTTCTCTTGTCTCAGTAGGCATATCTAGTAAGAAGCTGCTACTGCTGATGTCAAAGTAATTATTGCCTGTGTTCTCTATGATTTTGATGGTTTCCTGAGTCACATTTAGGTCTTTCATCCAGTTTGAATTTGTTTTTGTGTATGGATTAAGAAAGTGGTCCAGTTTCATTCTTTTGCATGTTGCTATCCAGTTTTCTCAACACCATTTGTTGAAGAGACTGTCTTTTTTCTGTTGGATATTTTCTCATGCTTAGTCGAAGATTAATTGGCTGTATAGTTATAAGTTAATTTTTGGGCTTTCCATTCTGCTCCATTGATCTATATGTCTGTTTTTGTTCCAGTTCCATACTGTCTTGATCACTACAGCTTTGTAATATAACTTGTAGTCCAGAATTGTGATGCCTCCAGGTTTGCTTTTCTTTATCAAGGTTGCTTTCGCTATTTGGAGTCTTTTGTGATTCCATGCAAATTTTAGGATTTTTTGTTGTAGCTCTGTGAAAAATGATAGTGGGATTTTTATAGGGATTGCATTGACAGTGTGGATTGCTTTGGGTAATATAGACATTTTAACAATATTTGTTTTTTCAATAATGAGCATATTTCTTTGTTTTACCTTAAATTTCTTTCATCAGTATTTTATAGTTTTCGGATTATAGGTCTTTACGTCATTGGTCAGGTTTATTCCTATATATATTATGACTTTTGGTGCAATTGTAAATGGGATTGATATCATGATTTCTCTTTTTGTTGTTTCATTATTGGTGTATAGAATTATGTATGTTGATTTGTATCTTGCAACTTAACTAAATTACTGTATCAGTTCTAGCAATTATTTTTAGCAGTCTTTCAGGTTTTCTCTGTAGAATATTATGTCATTTGGAAATAGTGAAAGTTGGACTTTTTCCTTGATGATTTGGAGATGTTTGGTTATTTTTGTTGTTTCATTGCTGAGGGTAGGACTTTCAGTATATTAAATTACTCTGGTAATAGTGGACCTTTCTGTCTTGTTCCTCAATATACAGGTGAAAACCTCTCAGGTTTCCCCCATTGAGGATTATATAAGCTGTGGATTTTTCATAGATGGCCTTTATTGTGTTGAGGTATGTTCCCTCTAAACATATTTTGTTAAGGATTTTTTTTTATCACAAATGGATGTTATACTTTACCTATTGCTTATTCTGCATCTATTGAAGGGACAATATGGTTCTTATCCTTTCTTTTATTAATGTGTTGTATAACATTGATTCATTTGGAAATATTGAACCACTGTTTCAGCCCAGGAAAAAATCCCACTTGATCATGGTGAATGATTCTTTTTACATCCTGTTAGATTCAATTTCCTGGTATATTGCTGAGAATTTTGCATCCATGTTTATTAGGGATATTGGCCTGTAGTACCCTTTTTTAGTGGAGTCTTTGTTTTTGTAATCAAAATAATGCTGCCTTCATATGAAGAATTTGGAAGTCTTCCTTCTATTTCGATTTTTTGGAATAGTTTGAGAAGAATAAGTATTAACTCTTTTTTAAATGTTTGGTAGAATTCCACTGTGTATCCATTGCATCATGGACTTTTGCTTGTGGAGAGATTTTAAATTTTTGAATCAATGAATTGTGCTGGTTATCAGTCTGTTCAAGTTTTCTATTTCTTCCTGTTTCAGTTTTTGTACTTTATATGTTTGTAGGAATGTATCCTGTTGGGAGCCATTCTGAGCCCACTAGTCGAAAAAACTCCTGGTGAGGTTAAAGCAAGTTTGCACGGTCTCTTGCCAATCAGATGACGACCGATATCCACCCCCTCTCAATTATTTCTGCTTGAGCACTGATCCCTAAGGTACCTTGTTGATCAATATCGGGAGTGACTTGTCCCCTTATTCCAGCCCTGATATGACGATTGCACCTTGTGAAGGAACTTATTGTGGGAACTTCTTCTTTTGATTATGGGAACAGACATCGTGTCTCCAGAAGGTCCTGTTTCCCTCCATACATTCCCTTGAGCTATGAACAGGCTAATGACCCTTACTCATAAAATATTGACCTTTACATGTACAATTCTGTTTCTACCATTGCGTTAGTCCAAGATGTTCATACAGCTCAACATGTAAATCAACTAACCAAAAATGTCTTTCATGCCCTAGCTATTCAATAAATCATAAAAGTAGACACAAAGGTAAATTCATTCATAGAGGCTATTCTACGTATTGGGAAATAAGCTAAACTCTTTAAAGTTATGGTTGGCTCTCCAGTGCAATAAAGCAAATAACTGGAAAATCAACTCTTGCCCGGAGACAAAGAGCCCAATTAGAGAAAAGAAACAGATAAGGGCAAAAGATATGTTAGTACATACACCTTTGCAAACTGATGGTGTAAAGCATCCCCTTCCCTAAGGCCTACTTTCCACAAACACCTTCCCTTACCCTGGCAGCTGTGATGAGGATGGATAAGAGTATCTACAAACCTATGACTTAATCTTAGCGTTATTAAAATGTGAACACCCTGTCATTTTCTTAGTTACTCAACCTCATAATTGGGGCAGTTTTGCAAGAAGATTTCTGTAAAACCTGTCTTTATACATTTTCCAAAAACATCTTAGCACAAAGAGCTATCCATTGTAAAAATTCCGTTTTCTGATGCCATGTTAACTTTTGACCTATAAATAAAGACACCAAAACCGACAGGACGGAGATGCCTGCCTGGTGATCAGAAAGGATCTCGGGGCTCTCTCACTCTCTCTCTCTCGCCGACACCGTCCATCCTTCAGGGACCCCTGGACCTGCTGGAGCCGGCCTCCGACAGTATCCGTTTATTCCAGATTAATCGATGTGTTGGCATATAAATTTTATAGTATTCTCTCTCTCTCTCACACACACACACACACACACACAGACACACACACACACACACATACACAAATTCTGTAGTACTGGTTGTTATTTCTCCTATTTGTGATTTTATTAATTTGGAACTTTTTTCTTATCTTTTTGATAAGTCTGGCTAAGGTCTTATCAATTATATTAATTCTGTTAAAGAACCAGCTCATGGTTTCATTGATCTGTGTTTTTTTTTTTTTTTTTTTTAGTTTCTATATCATTAATTTCTGCTCTAATCTTTATTATTTGCCTTTTTCTGTTGGCTGTAGGCTTTGCTTGTTGTATTTTTTCTAAGTCATTTAGGGATAAGTTTAAGTTGTTTATTTGAGATTTTTCTTACTTCATTCTTTTTTAATGTTTATTTTTGAGAGAGTGAGAGAAAGCACAAGCGGGCAAGGGGCAGAGAGTGAGGGAAGCACAGAATCCAAAGCAGGCTTTGGGTTCTCAGCTCTACCACAGAGCCTGATGTGGGGCTTGAACCCAAGAACTGTGAGATCATGACCTGAGTGAAGTCAGACATCTAACCGACTGAGCCCCACAGCCACCCTGAGGTTTTTCTTGCTTCTTGAGGTAGGCCTATATTGGTATATACATCACTCCTCTGAGTGTTTTTCTTACATCCCCAAAGTTTTGGGCCACTGTGTTTTCATTTTCACTTGTTTCCATGTATTTTTTAATGTTTTATTTATTTCTAGGACAGAGAGAGAGAGACAGCATGAGCAGGGGAGGGTCAGAGAGAGAGGGAGTCACAGACTGAAACAGGCTCCAGGCTCTGAGCTGGCAGCCAGCACAGAGCCCGACGCGGGGCTCGAACCCACGAACTGCGAGATCATGACCTAAGCAAAAGTCGGACGCTTAACCGACTAAGCCACCCAGGCGCCCCTGTTTCCATGTATTTTTTAAACTTCATCTTTGATTTCCTGGTTGACCCACAGTGTCATTAGTAGTATTTTCTTTTACCTCCATGTATTCATGGTTTTTCCAATTTTTTTTTTCTCATCATTGACTTCAAGTTCCATGGCAGTGTGGTCAGAAAATATGCATGCTATGACATCAAACTTTTTGTACTTTTTGAGGTCTGATTTGTGACCTATTATGTGATCTATTCTGGAGAATGTACCATGTGCACTTGAATGGGTATTCTGTTCCTTTTGGATGGAATGTTATGAATATATCTGTTAAGTTCATATGGTCCAATGTGTCATTCAAAGCCATTGTTTCTTTGTTAACTTTCTGTTTACATGATTTGTCCATTGATGTAATTGGAGTGTTAAAGTCTCTTAATTTTATTGCTTTATTATAAAATGGTTTATTTATATTTATTATTAATTGTCTTTATATACTTGAGTTCTTCCAAGTTGGAGACATTAATGCTTACAATTGTTAGATTATTTTTTGGAAGGTCCCCTTTATTATGATATGTTGCCTTCTTCATCTCTTGTTACATTCTTTGTTTTCAAATCTAGTATGTCTGATGTAAGTATTGCTACTCTGGCTTTATTTTCACATCAATTTGCATAATATATGTTTCTCCATCCTCTCACTTTAAATCTGCAGCTTTAGGTCTAAAATGAGTTTCTTGTAGGCAGGATGGGTCTTATGTTTTTATACATTCTGATACACTATCTTTCTTTAGAGTATTTAGTACACTTACTTTCAGAGTGTTTATTGACAGGTATGTATTTAGTGCCATTTTATTACTTGTGTTATCAATGTTTCTGGAGATTTTGTATGCTCCTTTCTAATCTTTGTCAATTTTGGTCTTTCCCATGGCTCCTTCAGTGCCCATGTCCTGATTTAGTTTTGTTTGTTTGGGAAACTCTTTATTTCTCCTTTTTCTGAATGATAGCCTTGCTGGATAGAGTATTCTTGGCTGCAGATTGTTCCCATTTAGTGCTTTGAATATATCATGAGACTCTCTTCTTTCTTGCCACATTTATGTGGAAAGATATGCAGCTAGCCTTATGGGCCTTCTATTGTGGGTTAGGGACTTCTTTAGTTTTGTTGATTTTAGGATTTTTTCTCTATCACTATATTTTGTAAATTTAACTACAACATGTCTGGTTGGCCTGCTTTTGTTGACTTTGATGGCAGTTCTCTTTGTATCTTGGGCCTGGATGTCTGTTTTTTTCTTCAGATCAAGGAAGTTTTCAGCTATGTTTTCCTCAAATAAACCTTCCCCCCAACCCCAATATATTTGGAAAGGATACCCTGCTAATTCCCAAAATCTCTGGCATGGAGACATTGATATTTCTCAGTGTTCATTTATAATTCGAAAGTGATTATTTTATTTTGGTTTATGAAAGAGTAGTAAAAGAGTAATTATTTTTTAGCTTGTAAGATATATTTTACATGTTAGCTTTATTAAATTTTTGGGAAAGCCTTAAAATTGAAATTACTGATATCACTTTGATTGGATGCTGATGTATCTGATGTATACCAGAGACACAAATAAAAAGCAATGCCATTTAATCTGTATTATGCCAGTACTAGTGATATTAGAATAATATACTATGTGCCTAAGTGCCAAAATAGTAGTAACATGGCTATTATTGCAGAGTTCATTGAGACTGAGGCAAAATCAGAAAAGAAATTGTCTGTGGTTTTTGATGTTATAGTGAATGTTTCTGAAGAAATATGAATATAGATACTTGTTATTGGGTTTTTACTATGTTATGAGGTCTGTTTTATCTTTGTTAGATGCATTTCTGAAGTCTTGCAACAACACCATTATAATTTAATATAAACACTACTAGTGACATTTATTTTAATAAATGAGGTAATTATGTTTGAAAGAACCTAACTAATTTACTGAAAGTCGAACATCTGTTAAAGGGGAGAGTAAGAATGTGAATTCTGGCAGTTAGGCTCCAGAGCATAGACTCCTAATCATCAAGGTTTAGTGTCTCCCTAAATATGGTACAAATCATGTTGGTGAGGAGAGAACTGAGGAGGTAATAATGATGTGGGATGGTACCATGGCCTTTTACTGAGAATATGAATTTATATATATACATATATATATATATATATATATATATATATATATATATACATATTTACTTCCAAACTCTTATTTCTTGGTTTAATTATTTAAGACTTGATATAAAAATCAATATTTGGGTAGAGGGTCTAAGATGGTAGTGAATTAGGAAGGCCCTAGACCCCACTGGTTCCTCAGAAACAACTAGATAGTTATCAAATCATTCTAAATACATGAGAAATCAACCTGAAGACTGACAGAACAAACTACACAACTAGTGGGAAAGAAGAAGCCACATTGAAGAAGGTAAGAAATGAGGAGACATGGATTAGGGGAGAAACAGATCATGTGTTGTGGAGGGAAGGGAGCCATTGTCACAAGGAAAGGCAAGAGAGAGAAGGGCAAAAAGGTCAATGCACAAGGAGAGCAAGTCCCCAAAGCCATTGGCTGGAAAAACAAGAGTGTTCGTGTATTCTTGAAATCAGTAGGGTTTAGACTGGAGTTTTAAAGGCCACTTGGCTTGGCTAGATAGAGACCTCAAGGTGTTGGCCTATTTCTGGAGAGAAGGCAGGCAAATAACCCTGAGGCAAACAGCTTGGAAATAGCAAACTGAAGAACTCCTGAGGCACACATTTGGGAGATTATTTGTTATTCTTAGAGTGCATCCCTGAGGGTAGCATTCACAGAGGCACCTCCCTGGAGACAAAAGGGCTGGCTGGCACCATTTCTTTTTCCCACCCTTTAGCATAAAGGAAATTGCATGAGTAATTTCCACCTGTGGAAAGCAGCTAGTCCACAATACTGGTTGCCTTACATGCTTACACAAGTCCCACACTTCTGTGCTTTCACGTGATTGCCTTTATCAGTCAAGTCTGACTCAAACCCAGAATGACAAGACCCTCCCCCAGAAGAACAGGACAGGCACCTGCGCACACCACATCCATAAACCATAGAACTTTAAAAGTAACTAGTCTAGGCTGAGATAGAGCTCAGAGGGCATTGCACTGGACTTGAAGAGAACAGGGAAACAATCTAAAGGAAGATAGTGAGGAAACATCAACCTGTAAAATGCCTGGGACACACAGTGGGAAGACTGTTTCTTCTCAGAATGGTTTCCTGAAAAGCAGTGTGCAAGGAGACTCTTCTCTGGAGCAAAGAGATGGTTGGAAACATTTATTTCTACTGACCCTCAGGATTAACACAAAACCACCTGTGAAAAGCATCACAGGGCAGGCACTGGCTGCTTAATCTGCTTACACCAAGTTCTACACACCTGTGATCTGGTGGTACTGCCTTTCTCAGTCAAACATGCATCATTCCCAGTGTGGCATGACTCTTCTCTGAAGATGAACAGAAACCCCTGCCCACAACATATCTCACAACCAGAGTTCAACAGGGCTTCATTTCTAGTGAAAGTGGTATCAGATATCATTTAACAAGCAGACCAGAGGACACGTAGTTAAAACTTGCCACACTCTGTACAAGGACCATACACTTCCCACTGTAGACATGGAGAGTCTCTGTTGATTACTGGACTGGAATAGAGCAGCTAAATCACAACAGCATACACCAGAGTCACTCCCTGAAGCACCAGACCTTGGACACTATATGACCTCTTCATAAAACCATTGCTCTCAGGAGTAGAAAAACATAAGAGGCTTTTAAAACACATAGAAGACAGAGACAAAATACCAAATGAGAATAATTATTCACAAATGAAACAAAGTAAGGTCACAGATAGAGATCTAAGTAAAACATATATAAGTAATATCCCTGATGTAAAATATAAAGCAACGATAATAAGCATACTCACTGGACTTCAGACTAGAATGGAAGACTTTAGGGATACACACACTATAGAGATAAAATAATTTTTAAAAATCAATCATAAATGAAAAATGCAATAACTGATATTTCCTCCAGAATTGATTCATTGAAAACAAGCATGGAAGAAGCAGAGGAAAGAACAAGTGTTATAGAAGATAAAATATTGAAGAATAATGAAGTTGAATAAAAGAGATAAAAATTATGTTTACAATGGAAGAGCAATAAGGTTAGCAGCATATCTCTCAACAGAAACTTAGCAAGCCAAGAAGGGAGGGACATGATATATTTAACATGCTGATGGGAAAAATCTGCAGCTAAGAACACTGTATCCTGCAACACTATCATTCAAAAGAGGAAAAATAAAGAGTTTCCCAGAAAGAGGAGCTTGGTGGCTGTCAGTTAAATCCCCAACTCTGGCTCAGGTCATGGTCTTATGGTTCACTAGTTCAAGCCCCACATCAGACTCTCTGCTGTTGGTGTAGAGCCTGCTTCAGACCTTCTCTCTCTTTCTCTATAACCCTTCTCCACTCATTCTCTCTCTCTTTCAAAATAAACTTCAAAAAAAGAGTTTCCCAGACAAACAAAAACTAAAGCATGACCACTAAAGGAGCTCTGGAAGAAACATTAAAGGGAACTCTTTAAGTGGAAAGGAACAACCAAAAGTGACAAAGACAAGAAAGGAAAAGGGAACATCTTCAGAAACAATGAAATGACAAGTCATGATATGACATTAAATACATATCTATCAATAATTACTCTGAATGTAAGTGGATAAAACACTCCAATAAAAAGAGATAGGGTATCAGAAGACGAGGAAAAACAAGACTCATCTATATACTGTCTACAAGAACTCATTTTAGACCTAAGACACCTGCAGATCGACATTGAGAGGATGGAGAAACATGTATCATGCAAATGACATTTAAAAATGTTGAAGTAGCAATACATATATCAGAAATTAGATTTTAAACGAAAAACTAACAAGAGTTGAAGAAGTGCACTATATCATAATAAAGGGGACCTTCCCACAAGAAGATCTAACAATTGTAAATATTTATGGCCTCTACCTGGGACACCCAAATATATGAAACAATTAATAACAAACATAACTCAATGATGATAATAATAAAATAATAAGGGACTTTAACACCCCACTCACAGCAATGGACAGATTATCTAAGCAGAAAATCAATAATGAAATAATAGCTTTGAATGATATACTGGACCAGATGGACTTAATAAGTATATACAGAACATTCCATACCAAAGCAGCAGAATACACATTCTTTTTTAGTATACATGAAATATTCTCCAGAATAGATCACATAATGGGTCACAAATCCCACCTCAACAAATAAAAAAATAATTGAGATATTAGCATGCATATTTTATGATCACAGCACTAAGAAACTTTAAGTCAGCCACAAGAAAACATTTGGAAAGACCACAAATATGTGGAGGTAAATAACACACTACTAAAGAATGGATGGGTCAACAAGGAAATTTAAAATATATATATATATGGAAAATTTAAAATACAAATATGATGGCACAAAACCTTTAAGATGCAGCAAAATCAGTCCCAAGTGAGAAATATATAGCAGTACAGCCCTACCATAAAAAAAAAGAAAAATCTCAAATAAGCAATGTAAACTTACACATAAAGGAGCTAGAAAAGAACAACAAATGAAGCCTAAAGCCAGCATAAGAAGGGAAATAATAAAGATTAGAGCAGAAAGAAATGGTATAGAAACTAAAAACAATAACAACAAATCCACAATAAAGCAGATCAATGAAACCAGGAGGTGGTTCTTTAAAATCATTAATAGAATTGATAAATCCCTAGACAAATCTATCAAAAACAAAATGGAATCAATCCAAATAAGTAAGTCATAAATGAGAATGGAAAAATCGCAAATGACACCACAGAAATTCAAGCAATATAAGATAATTTTATGAAAAAGCATATGCCAAATATTGGACAACCTGGAAGAAATGGATAAACACCTAAAAACTTAAAATACCAAAAGTGAAGGGGAACAAATAGAGAATGTGAACATGCAAATAGCAAGCAAAGAAATTAGTAGTAAAACACTTCTAATAAACAAATGTGTAGGAGCAGATGGCTTCAAAGGTGACATCTACCAAACTGTTAGAGTTAATACCTTTTTTTTTTTCTCAAACTATTCCTAAAAGTAGGAATGGAAGGAAAACTTCCAAATTCACTGTCGTGGTCCAGTATTACCCTGACACCAAACCAGACAAAGACGCCTCTAAAAAAGAGAACTACAGTCCAATATCCCTGATGAATACATTCTAAAATTTTCAAAAAAAAAAAAAAAGATCAATCACCATGATCAAATGACTGTCAGGGTGGTTCAATATTCATAAATGAATCATTGTGATACACCACATTAATAAAAGAAGAGAGGAACCATATGGTCATTTCAATAGATGCAAAACTGCACTTGACAAAGAACAAAATCCATTCATGATAAAATGAACACTCAACAAACTAGTGTTAGTGGGATCATACCTCAATATAATAAAGGCCATATGGAAAACTCACAGATAATATCATCCTCAATGGCGAAAAAACTGAGAGCTTTTCTTTTATGGCCAGAAACAAGACTGGGATGTCCACTCTCATCACTGTTTTTAACATAGTACTAGATGTGCTAGGCACAGCAATCAGGCAACAACAACACAATAATAATAGACAAAAGGGATTCAAACTGGACAGGGGGAAGTCAGACTTCATTATTTGCAGATGACATGATACTCTATATAGAAAACCTGAAAGTCTCCACCAAAAATTGCTAGAACTCACGGACAAACTCAGTAAAGTTACAAGATACAAAATCAACATATGGAAATCTATTGCATATCTCTACACCAATAATGAAGCAGTAGAATGAGACATTAAGGAATCAATCCTGTTTACAATTCCACCAAAACCCATAAGATATCTGGGAATAAACCTAACCAAATAGGTGAAGGACCTGTAATCTGAAAACTATAAAACACTGATTAAATAAATTGAAGGTGACACAAAGTAATGGAAAAATATTCCATGCTTATAAATTGGAAGAAAACGTATTGTTAAAATGCCTATATTACCCACAGCAATCCACACTATCAATGCAATCCCTATCAAAGGAGTACTATAATTTTTCACAGAGCTAGAACAATCTTAAAACTTATATAGGATCACAGTAGATCACAGATAGCCAAGTAAACCTTAAAATACCAAGGCAAAGCCGGAAGCATCACAATTCTCAACTTCAAATTATATTACAAAGCTGTAATGATCAAGACAGTATGGTACTGGAGAAATATAGCCCCATAGATCAAAAAAAAAAAAAAAAAAACAGATTAGAACAACCCAGAAATGAAGTCACAACTATATGATCACTTAATCTTTGATAAAGCAGGAAAAATATCCAATGGGAAAAAGACTCTTCAACAAATGATGTTGGGATAACTGAACAGCCACGTGGAAAAGAATGAATCTGGACCACTTTCTTACACCTTACAGAAACTTGTTTGTGTATGAATATGTGAACAAAATGATATGAATATGAATGAAAGACCTAAATGTGAGACAGGAAATCATTAAAATACTAGAGAGGAACACATGCAGTAACCTCTTTGACACTGGTCATAGTATCTTCTTTTTAAATATATCTCCTAAGACAAGGGAAACAAACTCAAAAATAAGCTATTGGGAATTTATCAAAATCAAAAGCTTGTGCACAGTGAAGAAACCAATCAACAACACTAAAAGGCAACTATGGAATGGAAGAAGATATTTGTAAATGACATATCTGATAAAGGGTTAGTATCCAAAATATATAAGAAATTAAAAAATTAATTTATTAAAAATAATCCAGTTAAAGTGGGCAAAATGTATGAATTAATATATTTCCAAGGAATACATACAGATGGCCAACAGACACATGGAAAGGTGTTCAACATCACTAATGATCACGGAAATCCAAAACAAAACTGCAATGAGGTATCACCTCACACCTTTCAGAATGGCAAAAGTTAACACAGAGGAAAACAACAGGTGACAACAAGTGTTAGCAAGAACGTGGAGAAAGGGGAACACTTTTTCCCTGTTGGTGGGAATTCAAACTGGTGTAGCCACCTTGGAAAACAGTATGGAAGTTTCTCAAAAGTTAAAAATGGAATTGCCCTATGATCAAACAATTGCATTACTAAGTATTAACCCAAAGAATAAAAGAACACTAATTCTTTGGTATACATCCACGTGGATCCTTATATCAGCATTTTCAACAGTAGTCAAACCATGGAGTATATATATATATATCATATATATCATATATATATGGAATACATAGAATATATATATATCAGTAAATTAGTAGTTGAAAATTAGCAACACCTTTTCCATAATTAACTTGTTATTTCTATGAAATTTTTTATTAAAACTTTCTTTTATTAAAAAATAAAAGAAGAGAGGGCAAGATGGCAGAGAAGTAAGGAGCTCCGTACTTGCACTCGCACCCATACATCACACAGAAAAGATCTGAAGCCATTGGAAACCTTACAAAACCTGAGAGATTGGGAGAAAAAAGACGCAGAATCCACTGAGAGGCTTCTAACATGAGTGCGAACCGGGGAAGATAAAATCGGGCCGGGATCGGAGACTCAAGGGTGGGAGGCGATCCCCCTCTACCCTCTACGGGGAGTGA